>NW_023994873.1:0-208086 GCF_015586225.1 Lucilia sericata | reverse complement strand
TAAAAGAATCTGAAGAAAAAGCTATAAGAAAAATAACTAAAAAACCACTTTGTAGAACAACTGTATACTTGGGCTGCACTATACACCCATAAAAATAATTAAGTGCAATGACAAAGAAAAAATCTCTAATAATAAAAACTTTACGCCTTCAACTGTTAACATCTGCCAAAAACCTTTAAGAGATTTAAAGAGTTACTAAGAGCAATCAGTAGCTTACAAATACACTCAAAGTACAAAAGCTTTAAAAATAAATTTACTTTTTAGCCATTGTTTGTATTTCGATAAAGCAGAGGTCAAAGTTCACAAAGCTTTTCAAATAAAACTTTTTATTTGATTTTGAATTTGGAATTTACAACAATTTATGAATAAATTGTACTAAAAGCTTTCACAGATAATCAAGCTTTTAATAGAAAGCAGTAAATAATGTAGTGAAATTGGTAAATATATAAAAAGCTTCAAGATTGTCTTGTAGTATCGTAATGAAGTCAAATTCTGGAAGGAACTGTAGTATATCCAGTTTACTTGAGGGAGCTTTTCACATCAATTATATAAATCATTTCAGAAGCACAATACGATTTTATGAAATTAAATGAAGCTGAATTTCTTAATGTAGGAAAGCTTTCGAAAAGCTTTTCCGACTTTGTTTTAGCATTATTTTGTAACCATAAAATTTTTAACAACTAACTTTGACATTATGATCCAGATCGATTGACATTACAATCCAATCTATGAAATCGTATTGAGAGCTCCTAGAGAGAGCTTTTTTCATTAATAATCTAATTTATTTCAGAAACTCATTATGATTTAATGAAATTAAATGAAGATGAAGGCGAGCTTTCAAAAAGCTTTTTTGACTATGTTTTAGCATATTTTGAAAAGATCTAATCAAATCAAGTTAAATGAAACTGATTTCGGTGGCTTTATTAAGGAATCATCTTATAGTTTTGTTGCGTGTAACTCTAAGTCTGGAATATTATAGACTCTCTACAACAACTTTGGCAAAAAATTAAATAATAATAAAAATATGCAATATTGTTGAAGAGAGTATTTACGCTTCTTTTCTTCATAGTTTAAAGCATAGATGTCAATGTTTTATTTAGATGGTTTCTTTTCCAGGTTTTCCTCCTTTTAAGCACTTTGTTTTTTTGTTGGTTTCCACTACGTAGCAAGGAGGCCTGTTAGTTATTATTTTTATTATTGTAGCCATATATACAACGCCCAAGGCATTTTAGCGTTTAAAAGGCGCACGCGCAAAAACTCTAAGAAAAAATACGAGTATTAATTTAAATTCAAGCAGTCAAACAACCACACAAACCTCAACTAACAAATACAACAACAACAATTATGTTTGATGGCTTAGACCCGCTTTAAGTATAGTAAAGAAAAAAAAAATAGTTATGAACCAAGTTAAGAGTGAGTGTGTGAGCCAATGTTTTTTTCTTTCTTGTGGTTAAGAAAAGAAAATGCGTAGGCGAACTCGTTCATGACAGTTGTCTTAGATGGTTTTGGTGGTTGGTTGGTTGGTTGGATGGAGTAAAACTTACAAATGTAATAACGCTAAACCAAGTTATTTCTACTTTACTGAACAAAAAAGCAAATCAGCTAAAAACAAAAGTAAAAATAATGTTAACAACATTTTACTATATGTTTATACAACTAGGATAATACTTAGTACGTTGAATATTTGATCAAACAAAAATTGATCATACAAGTATGTGGCCGTTTGTTTTTTTTTTCTTTTGTAACTTTATTTTCTGTGAGTCTGTCCATTTATCTTGTGGGCTTTCTTTGCTTATAGAGTGTGGGAAAGTTTGTGGTTTTTTTCTCTCTTTCAAACCAGGCGAACTGTTAACGATCTTTGATGTGATAAGTTTCGGTTTTTGTAGTTTTACGCTTTTCTATCAATTTTTTTCTGTTTGGCATAACTTTAAAATAAACCGATCAATGTCTTGTGATAATCTTCCATGGTCTACCCCCTTAAACCAAAAAAACAATGATATGCCTATTCAAGCGTAAAATTCAAAACATACAACAGGGATGGTAAGAGGGAGAGAGAAATGTTAATAGAGATCAGTTTGGTAAAGATCATGATTATGTTAATATTGAAACGATTTGGAGGCATTTTCATAGTCGGACGTATTTAATGGAGAATGATCCAAGTTTTGGATTTACAAGATATCTTGAGGCTTTGTAATGTTGATTTTAACTAATATACGGACAGAAGGACAGGCCAGTGCTAACTCTCAGACGTATGCCTGACCGATCGATCCAAGACATATCCACAATATATCTACAGGCTTCGTAATGTTGATTTCAACTAACATAAGGACAGACGGACATCCAGTGCAAACTCTCGAACATAAGACTGGCAGTTCGATCCAAGATTTGAATCCACAAGATATCTGAAGGTTTCGTAATGTCGATTTTAACTAATAAACGGACAGAAGGACAGGCCACTGCAAACTCTCATACGTACCTATGTCTGGCAGATCTATCCAAAATTTTGGTGCGCAAGATCGGTGAATCAAGATTTACAGTAACAAAATTTAAAAGATTAATCCAAAACGTGGGTCCAACAGACACCTGGGGTCTTCGGAATAATGTGTTCATCTAAGATTTGGATTCATATGATATCAGAGGACATTATATATTATACAACTGACAATTTTTGTCACGTTTCTGTTGATTCATAATAGCAAAGCTATCGAAACCGTATCTGACAGATTGATCTATGATTAGGGTTTGAAAGATATCGGAGGTCTGGAAAAGACTTTGTAGATTTCTGATCGTATCTCTGTGACATTGATGGGCAGGTTTTACTGATATATAACAAAATTCTCGAACTTATATCTGATAGATGAATCCAAGATTTTTCTCCAAAAGATGATCAGTGAAAAATAAGCTAAAGTCTAAAGTCTCTGCAATCTATAAATACTACTTCAGTTAAGTTTTATAAAAACTACTAACTTATCCAACCCTGCTAAGTGCATTAAGAATTTTCTCTCTCTATCACAATTTTATCTCCAAGTGATCATCAATAAGAGTGCGTGTGTGTATTTGTATAAGAAACAAAAAAAGATTTTAAGATTTGATGTTTGATTTGAAGTTATTGACAAATTTTTTTGTTTACACAAAGTGTATTTGGATGTACATATGTATGTAAGTAAGTATTATAGGAAAATTATGTTTAAATTTGTTTATTCTTATTATGTATAGGAAATTCGGTTTTAAAGCCTTTAATCTTTGATTTTTTCTTTGATAAATGGCCTAAAGGTATTTATTTTTCACTACTACATCTTCTTCCTTTTAATTTGTTACATGTGACTACCCACACATTTGTTTACATAGAGTCGATTCATTGTAGCATACGGAAATTTGTATTGTAACTAAAGATTATTTGTGTGTGTATGTTTAAGAGTTAATAAGATTTTCTTGTAATTGTTATTAAATTTGAGTGTGTTTGTCCCAGGTTTAAACATTAACAAAAGAAAACTTAACTTTACCAACGAAAAAAAAAAGAAATGTAAATAAATTTTCTTTCAATTCAAAAACAAAATTTCAACAAAACATTAATTTTAGCCTGTTTTTGTTGTGTTCTTACCGATGTTTGGGTTTCTTAATACCAAAGTACAACGCCGCACGTACCGATTAATGTCCATTTATTTAAAACGTCATTTATAAACATTTTCTGCTGTTAAGGTTGTCAGTCAGTCATTGAGTTTAGTTTTTTTTTAAGTTTTGTTGTTTATTACTCATGTGTGATTTTTTGTTGATTTTTTTTCTTTCTTTTTTCACAGAGGCGTTCAATGTCACGATACTGTGAGTGGTGCCCAATGTGATTCCTGTCCTTTGGGCTATGAGGGTGATGGTCGCACTTGCACTAAACGTAATCCCTGCTTAGATGGTCCTTGTCCTTCAGGTTAGTAATTTTTCGTAACAAATTATGTCATCAGTTGTAAGTTTAACATTTCAACTTTAGATAAATAGTGACTTTATTTTACACTTAAATGTAAAATTAAAGGTACAGTTACAGAGTTTAGTATAAAATGTAAACATTTGTAAACCTTTAGGTTTCTAATTACTAGTTTTTTACAATTTAGGTTTAAGTTAATCAAGGATTAAAACTATTTAAAGTGACTTAGATTTAGGTTAAACCTTGTTTAGCTCAAAGTTCTAGTTCTGTACTAGTTCTGTTCTAGTTCAGTTCTAGTTCAGTTCTAGTTCAGTTCTAGTTCAGTTCTAGTTCAGTTCTAGTTCAGTTCTAGTTCAGTTCTAGTTCAGTTCTAGTTCAGTTCTAGTTCAGTTCTAGTTCAGTTCTAGTTCAGTTCTAGTTCAGTTCTAGTTCAGTTCTAGTTCAGTTCTAGTTCAGTTCTAGTTCAGTTCTAGTTCAGTTCTAGTTCAGTTCTAGTTCAGTTCTAGTTCAGTTCTAGTTCAGTTCTAGTTCAGTTCTAGTTCAGTTCTAGTTCAGTTCTAGTTCAGTTCTAGTTCAGTTCTAGTTCAGTTCTAGGTCAGTTCTAGTTCAGTTCTAGTTCAGTTCTAGTTCTAGTTCAGTTCTAGTTCAGTTCTAGTTTAGTTCTAGTTCAGTTCTAGTTCAGTTCTAGTTCAGTTCTAGCTCAGTTCTAGTTCAGTTCTAGTTCAGTTCTAGTTCAGTTCTAGTTCAGTTTAGTTCAGTTCTAGTTCAGTTCTAGTTCAGTTCTAGTTCAGTTCTAGTTCAGTTCTAGTTCAGTTCTAGTTCAGTTCTAGTTCAGTTCTAGTTCAGTTCTAGTTCAGTTCGTTCAGTTCTAGTTCAGTTCTAGTTCAGTTCTAGTTCAGTTTTAGTTCAGTTCTAGTTAGTTCTAGTTCAGTTCTAGTTCAGTTCTAGTTCAGTTCAAGTTCAGTTCTAGTTCAGTTCTAGTTCAGTTCTAGTTCAGTTCTAGTTCAGTTCTAGTTCAGTTCTAGTTCAGTTCTAGTTCAGTTCTAGTTCAGTTCTAGTTCAGTTCTAGTTCAGTTCTAGTTCAGTTCTAGTTCAGTTCTAGTTCAGTTCTAGTTCAGTTCTAGTTTAGTTCTAGTTTAGTTCTAGTTCAGTTCTAGTTCAGGTCTAGTTTAGTTTTAGTTATATTCTAGTTCAGTTCAAATTAGATTCCTGAACCTATAGAAATTCAAAGAATGAATGTTAATTTCAAAGGGTGAATATTTGTATATTTCTTCTCCCTATTATAAATAACCACGCTCCTGCAACTTTAAATCTAAACCCTTGACTTTTGCGGTATTTTTATTCCTAAATACAGGGTAAAGGTGCGAAATAAATTTTTGACATTAAACCAATTCATGACAGAGGGAGGTCTGCTTTGTTTTAGCTCATACCACGCTACAGTTTTAAAACAATGATTTATGGTTTTTTCCAAAAAAATTAAAGGTTTAACCTTTTTCTGTTAAACTTTAAATAATTTCCTGAGTAAAAAAAAACAAATAAATTGATTTTTACTAATAAGAATTTTGTGAACATTTTTATAGGAAGCATTATAGTGCCAACCCATAATGTACAGCATTATCAAAGGCAGTATACAGCGCGCAAATATTCGGTTATGACATCATAGACCAAAACTATGATGAGAAAACGCCGTCAATAAACAACTTTTGAGAAAAATATAATTAATTAAATATTAGATATTTAAGTATAATTTATAAAAAACTACAATTGATTTTAAAAAAGAATTGATAATAAACAATTAATTTACACTTGCACATACACACTACTTACATATCAGGGCTTTAGATCTTTATAGGTCCATACCCTGATACCAACACCACCAAGTATTATGTTATCCAAAAAAAATTAATAATGAAAGTATAAACAATTTGTAATTAAACACAAATATTAAATGTAAAATTAAATAACTTTTTTTTGTGCACAAATGCTTAATAAACTTAAACATACTTTAAATGAAAAAGAATCTTAATTATAAGACCACGCCTTGCCAGAAAGTGGGTAATTATATATTTTATAAGTTATAAATACAATTTTCGTCTTAAAAAAAGAAAATTTATTTTTTTGCTTTAATAAAAATTTGTAAAATAATAAAAAACGTTCTTTGTCAAAATAAATCCTAAAAATTTATTTTTATTTAAAAAAAAAAGTCATAAAAATTTGCTTTAGCAAATTGTGTTTTCCATTTATGGAAGAAGAGAGTACGTTTTAAACTATTTCACTGGTAAATACTATAATTTTTTCTTACTTTTTCTTTAGTTAATTCATTCATATTTTTTTATCATTTTTTAAAAATTATAACAATATTTGGTGTTGTGTACTCGATTTTTAGTATTATTAATGATTTTATTTCATTTTTTTTATATTATTTTATATATATTTTCCATTTTCTGGTTAATTATTTATGTATGTTGGTAGTTTATTAGTTTAAAAAAGCAGTGTACTAACAAAACTAATGCATTTTAATAAAAACTTTAACAATTTATTAAAATCTAATCAAAATTTACTAAAAATAACATGATACTAAAATAAGAGGTACTAGAACCTACACTACACCAAAAGGAATTTTTACGGAAGAAGAAATTAAACAAGTTTATTCATTTATTACAGACAACATCTAAAGCGACAACTTGTAGTCTTAGACCCAGAGTTCTTTAAAGATCCGAAAATTATGAATTTATTCGAAGTCCGATCAATAATAACACAGGCCAACAAAATTTAAAAAGTAAAACATAGGGTGCAAAGTATTAGTTAGTTAGGTAGTTAAGTAGTTAGTTAGCTAATTAGTTAGTTAGTTAGTTAGTTAGATAGTTAGTTAGTTAGATAGTTAGTTAGTTAGTTAGTTAGTTAGTTAGTTAGTTAGTTAGTTAGTTGTAGTTTGTTAGTTAGTTAGTTAGTTAGTTAGTTAGTTCGTTAGTTAGTTAGTTCGTTAGTTTTAGTTAGTAGTTCGTTGTTCGTTCGTTCGTTCGTTAGTTCGTTTCGTTATTTTCGTTCGTTCGTTAGTTCGTTCGTTGTTCGTTCGTTCGTTTTCTTAGTTCGTTCGTTCGTTCGTTCGTTCGTTCGTTCGTTCGTTCGTTCTTCGTTGTTCTTCGTTTTCGTTCGTTCGTTCGTTCGTTCGTTTTTCGTTGGTTCGTTCGTTCGTTCGTTCCTTCGTTCGTTCGTTCGTTCGTTCGTTCGTTCGTCCGGTCGTTCGTTCGTTCGTTCGTTCGTTCGTTCGTTCGTTCGTTCGTTTCGTTCGTTCTTTCGTTCGTTTTCGTTCTCGTTCGTTCGTTTTTTCGTTCGTTCGTTCGTTCGTTCGTCGTTCGTTTCGTTCGTTCGTTCGTTCTTCGTTCGTTCGTTCGTTCGTTCGTTCGTTCGTTCGTTCGTTCGTTCGTTTCGTTTTCGTTCGTTTCGTTCGTTCGTTCGTTCGTTCGTTTCGTTCGTTTCGTTCGTTCTTCGTTCGTTCGTTCGTTCGTTCGTTCGTTCGTTCGTTCGTTCGTTCGTTCGTTCGTTAGTTATAGTTATCAAACATCCCAAACCCGGAAAAATACCCAGACATCCTATTCCTGTTGTGCGTTCCCTATAACCAGTGCTTCAAGTGTTAATCAAACCCATGACCTCCGGTCTATCAGACTTCAACTTTTCGATTCGATTTTAACGATAGATTATATATCTACGTGTTTTACGCTCGTTTTGTCCATATTTAAAAAGTTTTTTATCTTGATCTAATTATCAAAACGGAGTCCTCTCGACTCTACTTGGATGTGTCTTCAAGATGTTAGATTTTGATGGTTATTTAAGAAACCTTCAGACATTTGGTGATCTGAACAATTCGTAAACTTCATAAAAATTCAATATTCATTCACTAACTTAGATTTTTCATAAAAAAGTTAAATTTTCACTAAAAATTCAATATTTCGTCAAAAATTGTATTTAACGGAAAAAAAAATCGATTTGTCAATAAAACTCGATTTTTTTACTAAAAATTTGAATTTTCACTGAATTTGACTTTTTACCAAAATTAAAAAATTTTTCACTAAAAATCGGTTTTTTTTAAAATACGTCTAAAATCGGACTTTTTAAAATTATTTGCCAAAATTTCTAATTTTCACAAAAATTTGAATTTTTACTAAAAATTTATTTAAATTCAAAATTTTACTAAAAATTCGATTTTTCACTATAACTTGGATTGTTCACAAAAAATTGGACATTTCACTAAAATTTTAGTTTTTCACTTAAAATACCTTTTTTTCGTAAAATCGCTGATAACTCTTATTTTATATTGAATTTCCTTCATTGAGCAGATAATCCATTTCCGATGTATCTCTTTTATATAGGAGTTGAATGTATACAAATCGGAGTACCGCCCTATTTCCAATGCATTTCCTGTACTCGCAGTCAGCGTATCAATGGCAGCCTGTGTGTAGATATAGATGAATGTGAACTCTATCAACCCTGTGATCCGAAAACGACCTGTGTTAATCAAAATCCGGGTTTCAGATGTGAACCGTGTCCCTTGGGTTATAGTGGCATGCACATGCATGGTAATAGGTTTTGAAAGTATATATAACATCGTGTAAAACTAACATATTTGATTCTGTTACAAAGGTTATTATGCTGAATATTGGACTTTGAATTATCAGAAACAAACGTGTTATGATGTGGATGAATGTACGAATGGTATGGCTCGATGTGGACCGAATGCAGTGTGTGTTAATACAATGGTAGGTTTATATAAAATGTTTAGGGAATTAACAGAAAGTAAATAAATTAAAGAAAATGGGTTGAATGTAGAAGGTAGGAGGAAATCCTTTCTTTCAGTTCCCTCACCTTCAGAATTGGTGAAGAGTAAATTCCCTTTATCTTTATTTTGTGCCCTTAAATATAGTCAAATCATTTTTCTTTTATTTTCCTCACTTGCCAGGGCTCCTATCAGTGCAAATGCCGTGAAGGCTTTGTTTCGAATGGTACTTCGAATTGCTTCCCCATAGCCGATATGTGTCCCGATGGTACAATCTGTAATAGTAATGCCAATTGTGTACTAGCCGATAATTTGAAATACAGATGCAAATGTAAAGTAGGTTGGGCTGGCAATGGTTTAATATGTGGACGCGATCGTGATCTAGATAGTTGGCCTGATCTACAATTACCCTGTTCAGAGTTGCACTGTAAAAGAGACAACTGCCCCGATTTACCCAATTCGGGACAAGAAGATGCCGATAATGATGGCATAGGAGATGGTTGTGATGATGATGCTGATGGCGATTTAATATCGAATGACAAGGATAATTGTCCATTTGTTTACAATGTCGATCAAATGGATTCAGATCATGATGGTGTAGGTGATGCCTGTGATAATTGTCCATTTGTACCGAATCGCAAGCAGTTGGATACAGATGATGATTCTTTGGGCAATGATTGTGATGATGATATGGATAATGATACCGTAATTAATGAGTATGATAATTGTATGTTGGTGCCCAATCCAAATCAATTGGATGTCGATGGTGATGGTATAGGAGATGTCTGTGATAATTGTCCTAGTATTTCGAATCCTTCACAAGAGGATCGTGATAATGATTTGTTGGGTGATGCTTGTGATAGTGAGATTGATGGTGATAATGATGGTATACAGGATAGTGAGGATAATTGTCCCATGGTTAGTAATGCTGATCAGTTGGACACCGATAATGATGGCAAGTAAGTAACTAAAGGCAAAAAGTATTATGCGATCCTATAATTTATCTTAAATTTTTATTAGGGGAGATGCTTGTGATGATGATATGGATGGTGATGGTGTTCCCAATTATAGAGACAATTGTCCTTTGGCCAAAAATCCCAATCAATTGGATTTGAACAGTAAGTTTTTAATTATTAACAATGACGAGGATTTCAGTTTAACTGTCTTTAATCCTATAACTTTAGAAAACGGCAAAGGTGATTTGTGTGAATACGATGAAGACGACGATGGTACTCCCAATATCATAGACAATTGTCCCAATAATTCCATGATATATTCCACTGATTTCCGTACCATACGTTCTGTGATATTGGATCCTGAGGGTGAAGCTCAACTAGATCCCAATTGGGAGGTTCATGCCAATGGCTCGGAAATTATACAAACTTTGAATAGTGATCCCGGTCTAGTGGTGGGTCATGATGCTTTTGGTGGTGTTGATTTTGAGGGTACTTTCTACGTTAACGATGACACCGATGATGATTATGTCGGATTCATATTCAGTTATCAAAGTAATCGTAAATTTTATATAGTAATGTGGAAAAAGAATACACAAACATACTGGCATTCTACACCCTTCCGTGCCTCGGGAGAGCCGGGTATTCAAATTAAATTGGTGGATAGTATTACTGGGCCTGGTTCTATGTTGCGTAATAGTTTGTGGCATACTGGCGATACTAAGGATCAAGTGAGATTGTTATGGAAAGATCCCATGAATATTGGTTGGAAGGAGAAAACTTCCTATAGATGGTCTCTTTTACATCGTCCCGCTATTGGTCTTATACGTCTTAGAATGTTTGAGGGTGATAAGCTAATCTTGGATTCTCATAATGTCTATGACTCTACTTTGAAGGGAGGGCGTTTGGGTGCCTTCTGCTTCTCGCAACAAATGATCATTTGGTCAGATTTGATTTACAAATGTAACAGTAAGTATTCTGAAGATCTATTCTTGACAATTTGAGATCATTATTAATAAATTTATTTTCAATTACCTTTATAGCCCGCGTTCCTGCCTTGGTGTATAATGATTTACCTGGTCATCTGAAACAAAAAGTAGAAATTGATAGATAATTTAGTTTTTTCACTCTTTTTCAAAATGTTGCTGAAAAATTATTTTCAAGAAAAAAATATTGGTGCTACGAGTCCTTTTCTTCTTTATTACTCTTGCCCTCTATTTCTAAATGTATGTTTATAGTTTAGCGTAAAGATATACTGCCAACAGACATGGAGCTATTGGGTCTTAAATCAACTATATATTCAAAACAATTATACGTAATTATAAGTTTAACTGAAATTGCCATAATTTGTATTAGTTATACGATATGAAATCTATGTATTTAATAAATCAAATGAGATTTGTTAAAACTATAATGGTTTAGCTTTAAGATTTTTTACTAGAAATCGTGGGTATTTCAAGAAGTTTAAGTTAAAGGTGGTGGATTTATAATCATATACAAAGGTGGATTTATAATCATATACAAATTTCGGTAAGAATATAATGATCCTATGTTTCCCTAAGTGATTTCAATTCTAAACACCGATATAGACTACTAGACTATAGACTAGACTATATACTAGACTATAGACTAGACTATAGACTAGACTATAGACTAGACTATAGACTAGACTATAGACTAGACTATAGACTAGACTATAGACTAGACTATAGACTAGACTATAGACTAGACTATAGACTAGACTATAGACTAGACTAGACTAGACTATAGACTAGACTATAGACTAGACTATAGACTAGACTATAGACTAGACTATAGACTAGACTATAGACTAGACTATAGACTAGACTATAGACTAGACTATAGACTAGACTATAGACTAATAGACTATACTATAGACTATACTATAGACTATACTATAGACTATACTATAGACTAGACTATAGACTAGACTATAGACTAGACTATAGACTAGACTATAGACTAGACTATAGACTAGACTATAGACTAGACTATAGACTAGACTATAGACTAGACTATAGACTAGACTATAGACTAGACTATAGACTAGACTATAGACTAGACTATTGACTAGACTATAGACTAGACTATAGACTAGACTATAGACTAGACTATAGACTAGACTATAGACTAGACTATAGAGTAGACTATAGAGTAGACTATAGAGTAGACTATAGACTAGACTATAGACTAGACTATAGACTAGACTATAGAGTAGACTAGACTATAGACTAGACTATAGACTAGACTATAGACTAGACTATAGACTAGACTATAGACTAGACTATAGACTAGACTATAGACTAGACTATAGACTAGACTATAGACTAGACTATAGACTAGACTATAGACTAGACTATAGACTAGACTATAGACTAGACTATAGACTAGACTATAGACTAGACTATAGACTAGACTATAGACTAGACTATAGACTAGACTATAGACTAGACTATAGACTAGACTATAGACTAGACTATAGACTAGACTATAGACTAGACTATAGACTAGACTATAGACTAGACTATAGACTAGACTATAGACTAGACTATAGACTAGACTATAGACTAGACTATAGACTAGACTATAGACTAGACTAGACTAGACTATAGACTAGACTATAGACTAGACTATAGACTAGACTATAGACTAGACTATAGACTACTAGACTAGACTATAGACTAGACTGGTACTAGACTATTAACAAGGCTATAGACTAGACTTTAGACTGGTGACTAGACTGTAGACTATACTATAGACTAGCCTACTAGACTATATACTAGACAACAGACTAGACTGGTAAAGTGAAATTTTCTTTTTATTATAGATCAAGCTTTAGTGTTACAAATGATCGCAAGAAATTTAATAGCATTTGCCAGTAGCTTTGACTAAAGTTAAGGCTTGAAAACCATTTTAAATTTACTGATCATATGTTTGCTAGATCAGAGAACTAAACTGTTTCCCTAACCTAATAATTTTCTTCAACAAATAATAAAAAGTAAAGCATATCTTTAGGAAGATTTTATAAAATTTTGGAGTTGCCAGTTAAAAAATTTTCAAATGTGAGCAACAGGTAATAGATCTTGGTAGGAAAAGCTGATTCTGAACCTGATTCTTCTAGATTTAAAATCATTTTTTTGTAAAGTAATTCTACAACAGTAGAGGAAAATTTTGTAAAATAATATTGAACTTTGCACTTAAAAAACATTTCCCTGATATTTGTTATACTTACTACACCTCTTGTGTGTAATGTTGTTTTATAATAGTAAACTCGTTAAATAACTAACTAATTAAATCATAGTCAATTAGTAGTTATTTGTTAATTGTTTTTCATTTTTATTATTTTTTTGAGAACATAAACTACACAGCTAGAAAATATATTTGAATAACATTTTCATTTCATTTCTGATTTTTTAATTTTCTTTCATATTTTGTTAATAATGTAAGGTTATGTTGTTTGTTATGGTAGGTTTATATATAAAGTTTATAACGTTTTGTTTGGGTTTGAAGAAGTTTTATTATTATAAACTTCTTATAACATTATAATATCAAATTGTAACAAAACTAAAAAATTATGTTTTTTTGGCATAATAATGTTTGTATAAATATGTTTTGTTTGTATAAGAATTAAATCAATTAAAATTAGGGTTTTTAGTTAGTTATAAGCAAGTTTGTTGTTGTTTGAGAACAACAAAATTTTAACAATTTTCTTTTAATTTATAAAGATTTGAAACTGCACTTTTTTATAAGATTTATTGTCATTTATTTTTATTTCTTTATACTTAAACTATTAAGTATGTATTTACAAAAAAAAAAAAATATTATAAAGCTCTTAATCATAAAGAAATTTTAGTTTTAATAAAGCTTTGTATAAATTTAAAAAAGCTTTAATAAACTATTATTTCTTAATGAATAAGAGAGTAAAACTTGAAAGCTTATTTTATTTAAACTTGGAATATTTCAAAGCTTAAAAGCTTAGCTGTTGACTTTTTTCTATAATTTGAAAATATTTGACATTTTTTAAGCTTTAGTGGCTTCTGTTAACAGCTTTAAAATATTTCAAAGCTTTAAAGTTTGTGTTAAAAATTTGAACTCCTGTCTCCTCTTCCTCCTGTGGTTTTAATTGTGCGCTGTCTATGCAAGAGAAAATTGTTATTATTTGGCAATTCGTTTTTTTTTTTAATTTTTTATTAATTACTAATTTAATTAATAATATAATTTGTTTAAATTATAACATTCTTACTTGACAATTATTATTATTTTTTTTATTAAATTTCTTTTTTTTTTATTTTGCTATAAATACAAATTATTTATTTATAATTTTTTAATCAAGAATATTTACATTGTAAATATTTTATTTTTGAGGTTAAATTTTTGAAATTTTCTTTAAGATTTATAGGCGGGGCGAGTAATAAAATTTTTGTTTTGCTAAAATTTAAAGGAAATTCGTGAGAGTTGTACTTTTGAAAGGAGCACAAATGTTAAAATAAAAAAAATTTTGTATTCTATGGTTGCATTTTTAAAGATATTTTTGAAGAAGACAAGAGACGTGCTTCTGGAATGGAGCGAACACATCTGTCTGTACAAAAATAAATTGCTTAACTAAAGCAGCACGTCGTAATTGTGTTTCTTGTATTTTGTTTAAATTTAAGTTACAAATAACTAAATTCTGCTACATTTGGCTTTTGACTATGCTGTCTATACCGAGGTGGGCTGGCAGCTATTTTATTCCTTGTCATGGCCATTGGCTCCTAATTCCAGCAGTTCATGGGGTTCAGCATTTATCTGTTTTTAAGAAAATTATGAAAATTATTGTATGTTTTATATACAAATCTGCTTAAACTTACTCTGTCTACATTTTGCAAATCCTTTTTGGATAAATGATTCACTAAAATTGTGCCCAAAGCATCACACATAACATTAATGGTGGTACGGAAACGATCTCTGTAAACATTATATAAAATAACAACAATTCTTTCCTAATCATTCAATTTTCAAACTTACAGCAGCCAATCAACGGCAATAATTAGTGATACATCTTTGGGTTCCAAACCCACTGTATCCAATACCATGACCATTGTTACAAGACCAGCTTGTGGTATACCAGCAGCACCTATAGAAGCTGCTGTTGCTGTAATACTAACCGCCACTATGGTACCAAATGAATAGCTCATTTCTCTGTATTGAGCAATGAAGAGAGCGGCCACAGCTTCATACAAAGCAGTACCGTCCATATTAATGGTAGCTCCCACTGGGATAACGAAACGTGTTACTCGTGGATCTATGCCCATGCCATCCAAGCACTTAATGGTTAAAGGCATAGTGGCAGAACTGGAGCCAGTGCCAAAGGCTGTGGCCAAGACCTGACTGAGTTTGGCAATGAAGGGATAGGGTAGACGTCGAGTACCCAAGAAGAATATAACAGCAATGGTACCTGTTGGGAGAGGAATACTTTAAGAATTCTCTTGGTGTTTATATCGACAGAATAAACTTACCGAAACCGTGCAGGAATAGACCCAGCATAACGGTTACAAAGTACCAACCCAGTGACTGTATGGTATCGGCAATCGATTCCATTTCAATAATCTTGGCAGCAATCAAGAAGGCCACACCGAGAGGGGAAATCCTGCAAAGAGAAAATTTAAATAATTAAAACTGTTTCATATTTTTTCAGTTCTAGTTCTGTTCCACTTCTAGTTCTGTTCTGTTCTGTTCTGTTTTAGTTCTGTTCTAGTTCTGTTCTAGTTCTGTTCTAGTTCTATTCTAGTTCTGTTCTAGTTCTGTTCTAGTTCTGTTCTAGTTCTGTTCTAGTTCTTTTCTAGTACTGTTCTAGTACTGTTCTAGTTCTGTTCTAGTTCTGTTCTAGTTCTGTTCTAGTTCTGCTCTAGTTCTGCTCTAGTTCTGTTCTAGTTCTGTTCTAGTTCTGTTCTAGTTCTGTTCTAGTTCTGTTCTAGTTCTGTTCTAGTTCTGTTCTAGTTCTGTTCTAGTTCTGTTCTAGTTCTGTTCTAGTTCTGTTCTAGTTCTGTTCTAGTTCTGTTCTAGTTCTGTTCTAGTTCTGTTCTAGTTCTGTTCTAGTTCTGTTCTAGTTCTGTTCTAGTTCTGTTCAAGTTCTGTTCAAGTTCTGTTCTAGTTCTGTTCTAGTTCTGTTCTAGTTCTGTTCTAGTTCTGTTCTAGTTCTGTTCTAGTTCTGTTCTAGTTCTGTTCTAGTTCTGTTCTAGTTCTGTTCTAGTTCTGTTCTAGTTCTGTTCTTGTTCTGTTCTGTTCTGTTCTAGTTCTGTTCTAGTTCTGTTCTAGTTCTGTTCTAGTTCTGTTCTAGTTCTGTTCTAGTTCTGTTCTAGTTCTGTTCTTGTTCTGTTCTAGTTCTGTTCTAGTTCTGTTCTAGTTCTGTTCTAGTTCTGTTCTAGTTCAGTTTTGCATATTTTATCTCTTGTGCTTACCAAATAACCCAGGATGTAATGGTCATCATGGCCTCACTTAAAGTGGTAAAGAAATCCTGCAACAATTGACCTTTCTCACGCATTCTGCCAATGGTGGTGCCCAAAATAACGCTGAACATAACCAAACCCAAGACATTAGAACCCTCACGTTGTGTAGGTTTGAAACCCCATTGTTCCATGGGCACTGAAAATCAAAAGTTAAGAAATTATACAATTTTAGAATGAATTAAAGTAAAATACATCATTGGCAATGAGAGGTTTATAACTTTTGGGGACAAGTTTTACTAGCTTAGAATTTTGACTCCAATGCAATGAAGTAGATTTTGTAGCAGTTGCTAAATTAAAGCAATCGTTATTTCAATTGCTGTATATGAACTTTCAATGCCAATGGAATTATGAATAATAAAATAAATACTTACAGGAGGGCACAATACTGGTATTTTCAAAAATTTCTGTACGATGCTGAAATTAAAAAACAAAGTAAATACATTATACGTATAAAATAGTAATCACTAATTGAGTGTTATAATGATATATCACAGTTACTACTTATTATCATCATATGGATATCATTACAACACACATTTGGTAATTTTTACGAACTTTGCACACACACACACACTTTATAAAAAGGGGAACATGTAAAAATTTACATTTTGTCGCGATTTAAAGCTTTTTTTTACATTACAATCACTAAAAATGTTGTGATGATTTAATTAAAGCAAAAAATAAAATAAAAATTGAGATGGTAAACACTAAAGTGGATGTAAATGTCAACAATGAATTTAATTCTGAACCACTGTCTGTCAGCTATGAAAATTCTATGGAATAGATGCCCCCATATGGATATGGTTGTGACAGCAAATTATTACAAATGATGATACTTTGTCTGTAGGAATTTTGCAATTGTAATTGAAAAATAACCCACCACTAAAGTAGAATAAAATACGCATTGACTGTGATTTGATTTAAATTGAATTGAAGAAAAAATACCCTAAAATTATGATCATTATTATTACGCACATTATTAAGACTGAAAAAATTCAAACGAAAACGTACGTGACACTCTGTGTTAATAAACCATTTAATGTTGATTTTAATCCGACAACGAGTGACACTATGCAATTTGGTTATTTTTTTTTTTTTGCATATAATTCCTTAAATTGAATGATTACTGATGCTAATGGTGGTGATGGTGGTTGGTTCTTGTTTTTATTAAAATCATCAACAAGACTGATTAATATGATGAAAAAAATATATTAAATTATTGCTGACAGTTAGTGGCGATATAAAGTACATGTTTCCGATTAATATTGTGTGTAAAGTGTTTTTGTTTTTTGATCTCCTAAACCTACCTGGAACATGGTGGATTGAATGATGTTGTCGGTGAACATGTTTCTAGAATAAACAAATATTTTAACATTAATTAACTTCTTAGGAAATTTTCAAAATGTTCTCTCTAACCTCACTAAATCCATTAGAGTATCGGGTGTCAGCACTTTAGAGGCCTTATCTACAGATTCCATGCGTGTTTCCACAATTTTAGCACCCTGACCGGGTCTAATAGTAGTTACCAAACATATACCCAATACTACAGCTGAGATTGTGGTGATAAAGTAGTAAGCTATAGCTCTGTAACCACGATAATATATTTTATTACAATCTTTTAATTTGCTTAAAGTTATCAATTAATCACTTACCTGGTGGCAATTTTACTGGACATACTCAAGTCCAGACCACCTATGGCACTGGTGATTGATGAGACCAACAAGGGCACAATAAGACATTTTAACATGCTAAAATTGAAAAAAAGTAAATTTAAAGAAAAAATGTTAAATTTTTAAAAGTGAAAAACAAAATTGGGATTATCATATCAACAAAATATATAAGCAAGTTTGGACCTATTGCTTTCTAATCGAAACATAATAATAAGAAATTATTAACGGATTCGAAACATATGCGAAAGAATGCTTCCAGGAGAAAATTTATCATTAGAACAGTAATTGAAAGTTACGTACGTGTGAAATCAAGAAAGCTCTTAGCCGATATCTGGATTTGAGAGATTAATTAGTTTGTTAGAGAAGTCTGAGCTTTCAATGATGTTGTTTATACAACTTTTCGGAGTTTCTCACAGTTATGTACTTTTACCGAAAAACTGCTTCCGATCTGATGAAGATTAGATGAGGCTAATGTCTATGAGCAATCTTGAATCTATTAGGAGCTATTGTTATAAAATTGTAGCTCTAAACATGGTAATAACGGATTAATAACGACTACTAAATCCGAAACTCATGCCAGAAGAAGTTGTGTCGTTATAAATTCATTCGTTGGAACGATTGAAAGTTTCGTTAACAAGAATTTAGAAGCACTTTGATTTTGCTCAGTCTTACTTCCTCTCAATTATAATCTTTAACCTGAAAACTGGTGCAAAACAGATGAAGACGGGATGAGACAATAACAATAACTACAATCAGAAATGGTCCTACATGATTATGCATAAGATTGATCGTTTCGCCAACAAATATTTAAGGGGATAATGATCTTGCTTATTTTCATTATCTATTATATTTTTTAAGTTCTTGAGGTAGAGGTCGTCATTGTCATGACGTCAAACAAGGTTAATCTCATTGGTCATGTTGAATATGATCACTTAGCAACTCGTGGAAACTTTGAGGAAAGGAAAAAGAGGCATGAAATGAATTGATTGTATGATCATCTTGCTCAGTCATATTATTTAAATGGGATCAGTTTTATTTTTTCTTTATCCATGAACGAAAAAATGTGATCTTTATTCCTAGAGAGAGAGAGAAATCGTAAGTTTAACATAATAAAGAGAAATATTAAGCGATCTTGTTTTGAATTATTGATAACAATATAGTCTTTACTTAGAATATCTTAAAGACAACCAAAAGGATCATTGATAGAGACCTTTTAATTTTAAAGCCTTTGTGATCGAAAATTATTCATAACGGCTAAGATCTCTTGTACGAAACTGAATGGCTATAAAACGATCGTCATTTTGAAGTTTCTATTCATAGAGAGAGTGACTTGAAGAATTCGCAAATAGTATTGATTTTGACTTATTTAGACCAGTACTAAGCGATCTTGGTTTGAATTATTAATGGTATTTACTTCCAAAGTGTGTAAAAACTTTTAAAGAAAGCAATAGACCGATCAGCATATACCTTTTCATTTCAAAGTCTTTTGCGAAAGGGTAATACACAAAAGATCAAAACGATGAAGATTTAAAAATCCATGCAGTCGTTACGATTTTGTTCAGAATTGATCTGGTTGCAGTGAAACCTTTATTTTCAATGCGGATAAAATCTCTTGTATTGATCGCAATATAGTCTTTACTTCCAAAACGGGTTAAAGGATCTTTTACAAAACCTAAGAAGTAAAGATCGATAAGAACATTTAATTTTCAAACCGTTGATGAATATTTGATGAAAATCGATCTTGTAATGAGTTCATGATCCAGATACAAAGAAGACTTTATCATCGATGAACAATGGGATCTCTTGTACGAAGCGGAAGGACCATGGACCCATAAGATTATTTTATTTATTTGTCCATATTTGAAAGCCTTTAGAAGAATGAATTTAAGGATATGGAATAAATCTGAATCTCTACTAGGAACTAGGTACAACTAGATCTTGTTTTTTTAAGTGGATAAGATCTTTTATATGAATTTAAGGGAATTACAAATCGATAATGATCTGATCTGATCCTTTTCAACACTAAAATATTTTCAAATCAAAATATCGGTTTGATAAAAACCGATAAATAATATATATTTTCGCATTTGTTGTTCTAATATTTGATCAAATTAACTAATATAAATTAAAATTAGATAAAAAATGGTTAAAAATTTTAAATGAATTATCAAATTTTCTTTTAATTAAATATTTAAATATAAACTTTTTATTATTATCAGTTTTATTTTTTGACACATGAGGAGATTCCTAAGCTTTCAGCCTATTTGTTGCTATTTATTTAAATAATTTGTTTGTATATAAATTTAAGTTAAAATTCTTATCAAAATGCGGAATTAGTTTTTAATAACTATGTAACTAAAATTAAATATTTATCAAAAAATAAACAAATATTTTACTTTTTAAGTGGCATTAGAAAGAAATAATAAATAATTTGATAAAAACAACAAAATCTCTAACTAGCAGATATATTAAGAAGCTAGCGATCGTGTCAACTAAAACTTTTCTATGAATTTCTATGAATCCTTTCAATTTCATTTCCTTAATTTACCACTATTTGTTCAACTCAATTAATTTTTTTGTTTAAAATTTCTCAATTTTGTTTAACTTAATTAAATTTGTTCGTACTTACCGCAAAAATATTTCACCAGGAAATGATATATACATAATTTCACGTTTTGTCCATTCGCCGGTGCTGCTTTTAATGATAAAGCCAATAAGACCGCCCAGGAACACACCAATGACCGTGAGCATGGTCAAGAGGTTCTCCTGCATGAAGGCTTTTAATTTATCCTCTTTTTTCGGCCGCGTCATTTTTGTGTTTAAGTATTTATTTGTTTATTTAAGATTCTTAATTATTTTACAAATGGCAGAGTTAATGTTAACCACAAAAAACTAGACCACAAAGTCTAGATTTCTAAAGAAACCCTTTAGCACTCGTTAAATGTCTTTTGTTCACTCTAAACTTAAAGTTTATTAAACGTTTTCTGTAAAAATATTTGTTTTTTTATAAATTTAATTATTAGAAAATTATTCTAAAAGATCCTTTTATAATTTTAAAACGTTTTGTGGTTGTGAGAAATAAAAAAAAAAACTTTCCATTAACTTAAGTTTTAATTTAATACATTTGTTTTATTTATTAATTTATGTATATTTTATTAATATTTTTATGATGATCCCCAGGTTCTGTTCTCGTTTACGTTTAAAATAATACTAAATTTTTGTTTAATACAAACACTATACCATCACCGCAATCAAAAACACATTTTATATTTTAAGGGGTAAAAGAGTGCAAAACTTTTTTGCCTTCAAGACTCTAGAAAAAAAGTTTATCAATTTGTAGAATCAATCAAAAGCTTTGTTAACAACCCTCTTAAACATGCGCATTTATTGAGACTCTCTTTCTCTCGTTATGCTCTTTTGCCAAATATTAAGCTTTTTGCTGAATTCTCTTACAGCTTCTGGCTTTATTAATCAAAAAATGATCATTATGAATGATCTTTTGTTAGAATAGTTTATTATTTGAAATAAACAAAAACAAATATTTATACTGACAAAAAAAAAAATAGTTCACGTTCAAGTTTAATTATGAAAAGGTATCAAATTTAAACATGAAACCGGAAACTATAAAAAAATATTTACAAACACTTACAAAGTTAAACACTAGCACATAGCTTGATTACAACATTGATCGTTAACTATAGACAGCAGGGGCTGTCAATAAAATTTTGAATATTAAAAATTTTTAACATATAAAACTTCTCTTCTAGCTGTGTACACAACCGTTTTGTTTTGATATCTGTTTTTTCTCTTTATGCCGTTCACTACTTTACAAATTTGTAAACACAAACAACAATTGTTTACATTTTACAAAGTAACGCGAGACTAGTTCAACATTTTTTAAGTTATAGCTTTTAAGTAAATAGTTTAGATATTTTATACACATACATACATACATACAAACATTAATTACATATTTACATACATATGTATCTGTAGACGCATGTAAATTTACTTAATTATGTATTATTTTAGTTTATATTTATGCCAACATGATGACTTTTAAATATTCAATGTAAACAATATGATTTTTTATTCAAATATTTGAAAAAAAAAAATTCTATACGTATTGTCTTGATTAACATTATTATTAATATTAGAACGCCGTAATTACTATAATGCTAATAGCTTACGGTTGTATCCATATTAATAATAAACCCAGCAAACATTTTTTCATTCATTACTCATATATGGTCTATAGTAAAATCTAATCTATAATCTAGTCCAATCTATACTTTACTCTATAATCTAGTCTATATATATAGTTCAGTATATAGTTTAGTCTATATATATTCTAGTCTATAATCTAGTCTATAGTTTAGTCTTTAGTTTTGTCTATAGTTTCCTCTATAGTCTAGTATATAGTTTAGCCTATAGTTTAGTCTATAGTCTAGTCTATAGTCTAGTCTATAGTCTAGTCTATAGTCTAGTCTATAGTCTAGTCTATAGTCTAGTCTATAGTCTAGTCTATAGTCTAGTCTATAGTCTAGTCTATTGTCTAGTCTATAGTCTAGTCTAGTCTATAGTCTAGTCTAGTCTAGTCTAGTCTAGTCTATAGTCTAGTCTATAGTCTAGTCTATAGTCTAGTCTATAGTCTAGTCTAGTCTATAGTCTGGTCTATAGTATAGTCTATAGTCTATAGTGTAGTCTATATTCTATAGTATACTAGACTAGACTAGACTATAGACTAGACTATAGTCTAGTCTATAGTCTAGTCTATAGTCTAGTCTATAGTCTAGTCTATAGTCTAGTCTATAGTCTAGTCTATAGTCTAGTCTATAGTCTAGTCTATATTCTATAGTATAGTCTATAGTCTATAGTGTAGTCGATAGTCTAGTCTATAGTCTAGTTTATATTCTATAGTCTAGTCTATAGTCTAGTCTATAGTGTAGTCTATAGTCTAGTCTATAGTCTAGTCTATAGTCTAGTCTATAATCTAGTCTATAGTCCAATCTATAGTGTAATCTATAATCTACAGTTTGGCCTTTTTAATAACAACTTTAGAAAAATTGTTAACTGTGTTATTTCAGGCCCAGCCTACGATAGACTAAATTATTGATTATGTAGATTAGTTGTTAGCATCAATTTTATAATTAATTATACACACAACTACAAAATATTTAAATACATAACAGTGAGTGTCAAAAAGGAATTAAGTGAAAAGAAAAATTCGACATACTAAGCTTAAGAGTTAATGAAAGTCACAAATAATTTGTGGTCAAACTAGTTCCATCTTAAGTTAACCTTAAGCTTTTAAATTGAGAAAGGATTACGTTTACTTTTATTTGACAATCACTGTAAATTGTATGACTATATTAATAAGAATGTATCTAGTAGACCATTCATAGTATGTTTTATAAATTAATGCTATCGGAAGAAAAGGATATTTTTCGTAAAAGAGTTTGAACTTTGAATGTGTTCTACATGCTTTTTTATCAACGAATATTTTTCTAAAAAAATCTTATTACTCATAGTTTGTTAACACTTTCTTTTAAGTAAATTCAATTAAAATAAATAAATAATTGTAAAATACTTTTAACAAGATGATTGATTTCTAATAACAAATGTCAAGTAATGTAAATTATGAGACCAGACAAATTGCGCATTTAAAAAAAAAACTAAACTTTTCAAATTAAATATGAAATAATAAAATAGTAAAATTGTTTCAAAGTTACTTAGTAAAGTATTTATAAAAATTAATGATAAAATTAACTAAGCATGTGTTCAAAAAATGTTGATAAACATTTTCGTTAAATTTTTATTGAAAATTAACCCAGGCTTACTATGTTAATCTAGCTTGAATGAAGTTCGAAGTCTCGAACTCTTTTTCTATTCATTTCGCAATTTGATCCCAACATAGAAGACATTTGTATCACTTATTTGTCTACTGGGTAAAAATAATCTATAAGCGGTCTTGGGTTACATATTTTTTGTGTAAAAATATTGTTACTTATTTAAGTTAAATATTTAATATATGATGCTGGTGCAAAGTGTAGATAATAATGATCATACTGTAGATAATAATTCATACTGTTAATATGGAAATAATCAATTAATTTAAGATATTTAATATAAATTTTTATTAAGTTGACCTTACAGGGCTATTAAGTTTACTTAATTCAGCTGTTTATATATGTTAGATTAATGTGTTAGTTCAATAAACATTGAAAGTAGAATAAAAGTCATTTAAATAAATCCAAAAAATGGGTGATAGATTTTTTTAGTAAAAATATGTGGAGACTATAGCAAAGTCATTAGTCTGTTATACAGACTACACCATTTACAGTTGTATTTCAGAATTTTCCAGTTCTATTTCAGAAATTTCCATTTATATTTCAGAATTTTCCAATTATGTTTCAAAAATTTCTAATTATATTTCAAAAATTTCCAATTATATATCAGAAAATTCCAATTATATTTCAGAATTGTTTTTAATATTTGAGAAATTTCTAGTTATATTTCATAAATTTCCACTTATATTTCAGAAATTTCTATTTATATTTTAGAAATTTCTAATTATATATCAGAAAATTCCAATTATATATCAGAAATTTCTAATTATACATCAGAAAATTCAAAATTTATTTCAGAATTGTTTTTTATATTTCAGAAATTTCCAATTATGTTTCAGAAATTTCTAATTATATTTCAGAAATTTCCAATTATGTTTCAGAAATTTATAATTATATATCAGAAAATTCTAATTATATATCAGAAGTTTCCAATTGTATTTCAGAATTTTCAAGTTGTATTTCAGAAGTTTCCAATTGTATTTCAGAATTTTCAAATTGTATTTCAAAAAATTACAATTGTATTTCAGAAATTATTTTTTATACAAAAATATTTATGTAACATTGTATGTAGTAATTTTAAGACTATAAAACAACCAACAATTGATAATATTTTTTATGTTTTACTATGACATAACTGTCTATGAAATAGTATTTTGTGTAAATATCGATACCCTTAGTAAAACATTAAAAATATTATCAATTGTAGGTTGTTTTATACATAGTCCTAAAATTACTACATACGAAATTCTGGACTATAGTATAGTCTGTAGTCTGAACTGTAGTCTATTCTATAGTTGGACTATTGTCAAGTTTATAGCCTGGACTATATTCAACTTTATAGTCAAGCCTGTAGTCTGGACTATATTCTAGTTTATAGCCGGGTATATAGTCTGGAGTATAGTCTAGTCTATGGTCTGGACTATAGTCTAGTCTGTAGTCTGGACTTTAGTCTAGTCAATATTCTAGACTATAGTCTAGTCAAAAGTCTGGACTATAGACTATTTTAAATTCTGGACTATAGACTACTCTATAGTCAGAACTATAATCCTATATTCCCTATATTCTATAGTCTGGACTATAATCTACTTTATAAACTAGACTCTAGTCTGGACTATAGTCTAGTCGGTAGTCTCAACTATAGTCTAGTCTGGACTATATTCTAATTTATGGCCTAGTCAATAGTCTGGACTATGATCTACTTTATAAGCTGGACTCTAGTCTATAGTCTGCACTATAGTCTAGTCAAAAGTCTGGACTATAGTCTAGTCAATAGTCTGGACTATAGTCTAGTCAATAGTCTGGACTATAGTCCTGTCAAAAGTCTGGACACTATATTCAGGACCAGTTTATTGTCTAATCTATAGTCTTAACTATAGTCTAGTCTGGCCTATATTCTGGTCTATAGTCTAGTCTATAGTCTGGACAATAAACTGGTCTAAAGTCTACTCTATAGTCTGGACTATAGTCTAGTCTATAGTCTGGACAATAAACTGGTCTAAAGTCTACTCTATAGTCTGGACTATAGTCTAGTCTATAGTCTAGAATGCAATCCAGTCTATAATCTGGACTATGGTTTTATTATAGCATAGACAATAAACAGGACTTTTAACTGTTGCAACCTTTGCTTTATTACGAATTGTTCTGTCATCATACCCACTGTGCACTATAACTTATTACTATTTAATTTTGCAAAAAAAAATTTAAAAATAGTTAATTTAATTTTATTTCTAAATAGTTAACAGACATTAATATAATTTAATTATCTAAGTGAGAATTTTTTAAATAAATAATTTCTATTTTGCTATAAAATTTACACAAAAACTATTTTTGTATACAGTAAACGTTATAAAAATGAAAACACGTGCGGACTTAATGACATCTGTCAAGACGTAAACAATAATTTTATGGAAATTTGTTAGAGTTTTATAATATTAATAACAATTATTTTTGGTTTAACATATTTAATTAAAACAAGTAATTCATATCAGTGACCACAAATTAATAAACATTTTAATACAGATGACGACACCTTACGTGAAATGATTTACATTTTTATTTTTGTTTTTTTTTGAATTGTTATCAAAAAATTCAATTATTTTTTTTTTTGCAGCGACTTATTATCAATTTAAAATTGTCTGTATATTTTACTAGAATAAAAGCAATAAAGATTTAAAAAAGAAGTTGTTTATGACTAAAAATATTAAAAAAAAACACATACATATTATTTTGTGTTTGTTTAATAGAGATTGTTTTATTCTAGAATAAACAATAGAAACAATATTGATAAGCATCGATTAATGTTTTACCGCAAAAACTTGAAATTTCATAAAGTAGCTCAGTAAACCACGAACTAATGATGACCTACATCCCTATAGTCTAGTCTATAGCCTTCTCTAAAGTTTAGTCTAAAGTTTGAACTTAATATTTTTGTCTGGTCTATAGTATAGTTGTAATCAGGAATATAATGTAGTTCATAGTCTATAGTCTAGTCTTTAGTCTAGTCTATAGTCTAGTCTATAGTCTAGTCTATAGTCTAGTCTATAGTCTAGTCTAGTCTAGTAGTCTAGTCTATAGTCTAGTCTATAGTCTAGTCTATAGTCTAGTCTATAGTCTAGTCTATAGTCTAGTCTATAGTCTAGTCTATAGTCTAGTCTATAGTCTAGTCTATAGTCTAGTCTATAGTCTAGTCTATAGTCTAGTCTATAGTCTAGTCTATAGTCTAGTCTATAGTCTAGTCTATAGTCTAGTCTATAGTCTAGTCTATAGTCTAGTCTATAGTCTAGTCTATAGTCTAGTCTATAGTCTAGTCTATAGTCTAGTCTATAGTCTAGTCTATAGTCTAGTCTATAGTCTAGTCTATAGTCTAGTCTATAGTCTAGTCTATAGTCTAGTCTATAGTCTAGTCTATAGTCTAGTCTATAGTCTAGTCTATAGTCTAGTCTATAGTCTAGTCTATAGTCTAGTCTATAGTCTAGTCTATAGTCTAGTCTATAGTCTAGTCTATAGTCTAGTCTATAGTCTAGTCTATAGTCTAGTCTATAGTCTAGTCTATAGTCTAGTCTATAGTCTAGTCTATAGTCTAGTCTATAGTCTAGTCTATAGTCTAGTCTATAGTCTAGTCTATAGTCTAGTCTATAGTCTAGTCTATAGTCTAGTCTATAGTCTAGTCTATAGTCTAGTCTATAGTCTAGTCTATAGTCTAGTCTATAGTCTAGTCTATAGTCTAGTCTATAGTCTAGTCTATAGTCTAGTCTATAGTCTAGTCTATAGTCTCGTCTATAGTCTAGTCTATAGTCTAGTCTATAGTCTAGTCTATAGTCTCGTCTATAGTCTAGTCTATAGTCTAGTCTATAGTCTAGTCTATAGTCTAGTCTATAGTCTAGTCTATAGTCTAGTCTATAGTCTCGCTATAGTCTAGTCTATAGTCTAGTCTATAGTCTAGTCTATAGTCTAGTCTATAGTCTAGTCTATAGTCTAGTCTATAGTCTAGTCTATAGTCTAGTCTATAGTCTAGTCTATAGTCTAGTCTATAGTCTAGTCTATAGTCTAGTCTATAGTCTAGTCTATAGTCTAGTCTATAGTCTAGTCTATAGTCTAGTCTATAGTCTAGTCTATAGTCTAGTCTATAGTCTAGTCTATAGTCTAGTCTATAGTCTAGTCTATAGTCTAGTCTATAGTCTAGTCTATAGTCTAGTCTATAGTCTAGTCTATAGTCTAGTCTATAGTCTAGTCTATAGTCTAGTCTATAGTCTAGTCTATAGTCTAGTCTATAGTCTAGTCTATAGTCTAGTCTATAGTCTAGTCTATAGTCTAGTCTATAGTCTAGTCTATAGTCTAGTCTATAGTCTAGTCTATAGTCTAGTCTATAGTCTAGTCTATAGTCTAGTCTATAGTCTAGTCTATAGTCTAGTCTATAGTCTAGTCTATAGTCTAGTCTATAGTCTAGTCTAGTCTAGTAGTCTAGTCTAGTCTAGTCTATAGTCTAGTCTATAGTCTAGTCTATAGTCTAGTCTAGTCTAGTCTATAGTCTAGTCTATAGTCTAGTCTATAGTCTAGTCTATAGTCTAGTCTATAGTCTAGTCTATAGTCTAGTCTATAGTCTAGTCTATAGTCTAGTCTATAGTCTAGTCTATAGTCTAGTCTATAGTCTAGTCTATAGTCTAGTCTATAGTCTAGTCTATAGTCTAGTCTATAGTCTAGTCTATAGTCTAGTCTATAGTCTAGTCTATAGTCTAGTCTATAGTCTAGTCTATAGTCTAGTCTATAGTCTAGTCTATAGTCTAGTCTATAGTCTAGTCTATAGTCTAGTCTATAGTCTAGTCTATAGTCTAGTCTATAGTCTAGTCTATAGTCTAGTCTATAGTCTAGTCTATAGTCTAGTCTATAGTCTAGTCTATAGTCTAGTCTATAGTCTAGTCTATAGTCTAGTCTATAGTCTAGTCTATAGTCTAGTCTATAGTCTAGTCTATAGTCTAGTCTATAGTCTAGTCTATAGTCTAGTCTATAGTCTAGTCTATAGTCTAGTCTATAGTCTAGTCTATAGTATAGTTTATAGTCTAGTCTATAGTCTTGTCTATAGTTTAGTCTATAATCTAGTCTATAGTCTAGTCTATAGTCTAGTCTATAGTCTAGTCTATAGTCTAGTCTATAGTCTAGTCTATAGTCTAGTCTATAGTCTAGTCTATAGTCCCGTCTATAGTCTAATTTATAATCTAGTTTATCATGTTCAAATACTATTTCATCATAATGTCCAGTCCAGTTTATAGTCTGGTCCATAGTCTACAAAGTTTATAATCCAGTCTATCATGTTCAAATACTATTTCGTCATAATATAAAGGGTGTTCGTAGGAACAGGTCTTCCGAACCCCGTTAAAAACACGATATGTGTCGGAAAGTATATATTTCTTTAGTGTACGGTTTATTAATTTTAGTAAAATCTATTATTTACTACTTATTTATTTATCTAGCACACAATTATTAACTAATTTAAAATTTACGCTTAGATTCTTGATAATTTTGACACTCAAAATGAAAACATACCAAACCAGACAAACATGGGCCGAGAGTGTTAATTAATTTGTTAATATTAAAAAAAAATATATATGCAAACTCGGAAAGTACTTCACTAATCAATTTGTGCACCAAAAGTTAAATTATTAAGTCATTATTTTAATAAAAAAAAAAAATGTTAAACAAAAATGTGCTAAATTAGTTCTAAATTGTTTAGAAAGATGAGTATTATTAGAAAAATGGTTTTTAAATTATTTGTTAATTAAAACGTTTTAGTGTAAAGTGAAATATGAACTTGAGACCTTTAAAACAGAGAAAACTATGAGGGTGTGCCTTTGACATACCGATTACAATATTAAAATGTTACATGCAAATTTATTAAAATACTTAATTCCATCTCCCACACCCTCTCTGTATCACAATTAATGTAAATTTTTAATAATATTAATCAACTTGGCAATGATGATCATGTGGATGATGATGATGTTATAGATACAAATTTCCATTCATTAATTTATAGTATTTATTCATATTTTTGTACATTTAAATGCGTATCTGTAGAATTGTTTACTCTTAACGGTACAATTCAATTGACTGTTGATCAAAATTAATAATGACCTACATCGGCTACAGCAGTGTGTGTAAAAATTTAAATTAATTTTTTTATATAGTATATAAATATTACAAAATAGCTATTTATTATTCACAGAAAAAAATTTATTAAAAAATTTATACTAAAAATCCCCCTTTGTAGATTTTCTTTATACTAGATATGTAAATTACATTTGAAATTTATTAATTTTACTAGTATTTAGATGAACTTGTAAAACTACTTCTCAAGAACAGTTAAATAAAACTTCTAGAATCGAGATATGTAGATGTTTGTATGCATAATGTTTGTTATTGTTAACGTTTAATTTTTTTACTTTAACCTCAAATCAAAATTTGATTTTGTAAATTTTTAATTTAAATTAAATTTACATTATTAAATTTATGTAAAATAAAGTCTAATGACCAAAAAAATAATTAAAGACAAATTTTATGTAAAAGCAGAGAAAATTTCAAAACTTCTGAAACTTAACCATGAGAAAAATTTAAAAAAGCTTTCTTTAAATTTTACCAAAATTTGCTTTATATCTTTTAAACTGTTTTAAATATAAGCCATTTATAGTAGAATATACTGCGGTCCCATAATCTCACCTACAGTCTAGCATATTATCTGATCTATTCTCCTGTTTGTAGTCTATACTAAAGCCTAGTCTATAATCTTGACTAGATTGTAATCTATCAGATATGTAAGATAAATGTATCAGATATGTAAGAGTACTAGGATTGTCTGAACATGCAAATAGTCTACTTTATAGTATGGATCAGTTTTATAGGCTAAAGTGTAGTCCTGTTTGTAGTTTGGTATAGTATAAACTATAGTTTAATCGATTTATATAGTCCGGACTATAGTCTAACTTGTAATATGCACTATAGTCTAGTTTATAGTCTGGACTATAAAATAATATATAGACTGGTCTGGTATAGAGTAGTCTATAATCTGACTATAGTGCAGTATATTATTGTCTGATCTATATTCTGAACTATTGTGTAGTCTAAGTCTGACTATAGTGAAGTCTGAAGTCTGACAATATTATAGTCTATAGTTTGACCGCAGTGTAGTTGATAGTCTGACTATAGTCTAACTATAGTGCAGTTTATAGTCTATATTATAGTCTATAGTCTGACTATATTATAGTCTATTGTCAAACTGTAATGTAGTCTATAGCTTGTCTATATTATAGTCAATAATCTGACTATAGTGTAGTGCATAGTCTGATTATAGTGTGGTCTATAGTCTGACTATAGTGTAGGCTATAGTCTGAATCCTGACTATATTATAGTCAATAGTCTGCCTATAGTGTAGTCTATAGTCTGACTATAGCGTAGTCTGTAGTTTGACGATAGTGTAGTCTAAAGTCTGTCTATATTATAGTCTATAGTCTGACTATAGTGCAGTCAATAGTCAATAGTCTAGTCCATAGTCTAGTATATAGTCTAAACTATAGTCTAGTTTATAGTCTGTCCAGTCTATAGTCTGACTATAGTGTAGTATATAGTCTGACTATAGTATAGTCTACTGTAGTGCCGTCTATAGTCTTACTATAGTGAAGTCTATAATCTGACTACAGTGTAGTCTATAGCCTGACTATTTTATAGTCAATAGTCTGCCTAAAGTGTAGTCTGTAGTCTGACAATAGTGTAGTCTAAAGTCTGTCTATATTATAGTCTATAGTCGGACTATTGTGTAGTCAATAGTACTGACTCTAGTCTAGTTCATAGTCTGTGCTACAATCTAGTTTATAGTCTAGCCTCTAGTCTGGTGCATAGTCTGGTCTAGAGTCTAGTCTATAGTCTGAACTATACATTCTGGATTATAGTGTGAACAATGACCTCATCTTTTGGTCGTATCTTTATTAAGTAGCTGGAAAAAGGTACTTAAACTTAATAAACCTTAGAATTTTACCCAGCACTATAACTTCTCTTAGACACTTAAATAAGTATGTTTACAGTGTACAAAGTATATAATTATATAATGTCTTATTCTTTATATTTATATAAATAATAATTATTTATTACTACTACACAGTTAGCTGCCATTTATGTACAAATTCAACACATATGTTGGCCACACAAAATATTTTTATTTTTCTTTACACTTTGAGTAGAGGATGATGTACTTGAACACACACCCGATTTTTGTACTTTTTCTGTACAAAAAAAAAAAAAGAATTCTATTCAAAAGAAATTTCAAATTCAAGGGCAGCAACACAAACAACAAGAATAATAATAAATAAGAGAAGAACTTGTTAAACAAAAAAAGTTCAGTAGCACAAAGCATTAAGGCAACAGTATGGGGCAAAAGAAGAGAAACAATTAAAATGTTTTAAGAAAGTAAAGTTGATGTTTTATATAAAGAAAAGAACTAAGCTATGAATGAAATATTTAAAACTTCTCCTATGACTTTTGTTTTGCTCTTTACTGTATACAAATTTGATGTGTGAACTTAAATAAAATTTAAAGTTTTGTTTTATTGTTTTTAATTTTGATTTTATAAAGCATGTTTTGGTATAAAATTAACCAAAAATGGGGGAAAAAAGCTAAACCCTTTATATAGACATGAAACTTTTTGAAACTCATACATGTTCTGACATTTAACTAGCAGGGTTTTGAAAACAATAAAACATTTGACAACAAAGAATCAGCCCTAAATTTGTAAAGGTGGTCTGTTAGTTTTTTTTTTTTAAATTAAAGTTTAGATTTTTTATAAAACCGGTTTGAGAATTTATTTAAACAAAACTATGTAGTCAAATAAGGCAGACAACATTGTAAGTTAAGTAATGGAAAATTTATAATTTTTTTATTTAAATTTTTTTCATTATTTCAAAAAAGTTTTATTATAAAAAAAAGATCTATATGTGGGCTTATGTACTTTTTGGTTTTTGATAAAAAACAATAAATTTAAAAAACAAATATTTAAACCAAAAAAGGTGTGTTAATAAAGTAGCCTAACTGACGGTTTGTACGTCCGTCCGTCCTTCTATTTGTCCGTCTGTCATTCCGTCTGTCTTTCCGTAATTTTTTCATTAATAAAACATTTTAATTTTATTCTAATTGTTTATAAAGTATTTTATTCTACATATTCTATTAGACATATAAGGTTTCTCTATACAAGTATTTAAATATTTATCTTTTAACAAAATCATTGTCGTTTTTTGCTTGTTTTACTGTATTAGAATTTGAGCCGGGAACAAGTGTGAGTTGTTACCCCGCAACATGTGACCGGCATTATAAAAACGATTTTGAAAAATTAAATAAAAACACTAAAAACAACAACAAATAATATTGAATAAAATTTGTTCATATCATTTAGAATGTATATTTGCATTAAATTTTATTCATTTAGAAGTCTAGATGTCTTGTTAGGGAGTTGTGCAAGTAATTAATTAATAATCAACAAGAACATTATAAATTGTTTATATGCTAAGTATCGATAATTATGATTAAATTCGATAAGAATTTTTAAATAGAAATTTATGAAAACAGCTTAAACAAGTTAAATAGCACTATCAATTGAAACTCCTATAGAGAAAACCTTGACATTGACAACCCTCCCTATCTGCGCAATAAATATTTTCAAACATTTTTTTTGTTCTTAACTTTTTTTCGCCTTTCAGTCTATAATCCTGTCAGAATATTTAATTTAAAGTAACTTGTCAATCATAAAGCCTTCCACCTAACACCACCCCTCCAGTTTAAGCCACATCACTGGTTTAAATCAGTTTAATCAGCTTATTTCTTTTCAGCAATTAGAAACAAATTCTTTAAATAATTTCTTAAACAAATTCAAATAGCGGAGTCTCACATAAATAAATTTCAGAAAAAAAAAACTTCTTGCTATACATATAGCATTTTAAATAAATAAAAAATTTATAAGAAAAAAAAAAAAAAACACTTAACAATGTGAAACGTTTACGTTTAATGGATGATAATTTAAGAAATAAATAATATAATGCCAAAAAAATTTCCAGCGACAATATTGCCACCATTTGTTTATAATTTTAAACTTAAAATTATTGAGATATTTTTAGTTTTTTATTTTTGTTTTATCTAGGAAGTGGTAAAGATATAATTTTTTATTATTAAAAAAGTAAATAGAATGGAAAAAATCGAAACATTTATGGGAGTTCATAAATAAATATCAAAAATGACTTTTATTTTATTAAAAATAGAATAGATTTCATATTTTGGACCGGTAAAGTTATTAAAGTCTAGTCTATAGTCTAGTCTATAGTCTATTCTATAGTCAAGTCTATAGTCTAGTCTATAGTCAAGTCTATAGTCTAGTCTATAGTCTAGTCTATAGTATAGTCTATAGTCTAGTCTATAATCTAGTATATAGCGTAGTCTATAGTCTAGTCTAAAGTCTAGTTTATAGTTTAGTCTATAGTCTAGTCTAAAGTCTAGTCTATAGCTAAAGTCTAAACTATAGCCTAAACTATAGTCTAGTCTAGTCCATAGGATAGTCTATAGTCTACTCCATAATCTAGTCTATCGTCTAGTCTATCGTCTAGTCTATAGTGTAGTCTATAGTCTAGTGTAGTCTATAGTGTAGTCTATAGTCTAATCTATAGTCTAGTCTATAGTCTAGTCTATAGTCTAGTCTATAGTCTAGTCTATAGTCTAGTCTATAGTCTAGTCTATAGTCTAGTCTATAGTCTAATCTATAGTCTAGTCTATAGTCCAGTCTATAGTCTAGTCTATAGTCTAGTCTATAGTCTAGTCTATAGTCTAGTCTATAGTCTAGTCTATAGTCTAGTCTATAGTCTAGTCTATAGTCTAGTCTATAGTCTAGTCTATAGTCTAGTCTATAGTCTAGTCTATAGTCTAGTCTATAGTCTAGTCTATAGTCTAGTCTATAGTCTAGTCTATAGTCTAGTCTATAGTCTAGTCTATAGTCTAGTCTATAGTCTAGTCTATAGTCTAGTCTATAGTCTAGTCTATAGTCTAGTCTATAGTCTAGTCTATAGTCTAGTCTATAGTCTAGTCTATAGTCTAGTCTATAGTCCTAGTCTATAGTCTAGTCTAGTACTATAGTCTAGTCTATAGTCTAGTCTATAGTCTAGTCTATAGTCTAGTCTATAGTCTAGTCTATAGTCTAGTCTATAGTCTAGTCTATAGTCTAGTCTATAGTCTAGTCTATAGTCTAGTCTATAGTCTAGTCTATAGTCTAGTCTATAGTCTAGTCTAGTAGTCTAGTAGTCTATAGTCTAGTCTATAGTCTAGTCTATAGTCTAGTCTATGTCTAGTCTATAGTCTAGTCTATAGTCTAGTCTATAGTCTAGTCTATAGGCTAGTCTATAGTCTAGTCTATAGTCTAGTCTATAGTCTAGTCTATAGTCTAGTCTATAGTCTAGTCTATAGTCTAGTCTATAGTCTAGTCTATAGTCTAGTCTATAGTCTAGTCTATAGTCTAGTCTATAGTCTAGTCTATAGTCTAGTCGAGTCTATAGTCTAGTCGAGTCTATAGTCTAGTCTAGTCTTTAGTCTAGTCTATAGTCATGTTCTGTATATAGTCTGGTCTATAATATAGTCTATAGTCGAGTCTGTAGTATAGTCTTTAGTCTAGACTCTAGTCTATATTCCAGTCTATAGCCATGTTTTTACATAAAGTTCAAACAAACTAGTTGTTTACCAAAAATTTTTTCAAATATTTTTTTTTTTACTAAAAGCTTTAAGCTAAAATTTTTAGCTTTTAAAAAACAAGTCCTTTTAGTTGCTTTATATCTAATTGAATAGATATTTTAATAACAAATAGAGATAATCTAAAACACAAGGACAATAGCTGACAATCAATAGAGAGTAATGAAAGAGTGTGTGAATAAAAGGAAAAATAAAAAACGAAAGTAAATAATAACGGTTAATCCGAAAAAAAAGAATACATTGGATAATGAGGCAATTGAAAAAAGAGAAAAAAGGATACTTAACATAAATCCTTAGAAGCACAAACATAAATAAAAGAAATCTACTTTTGAATAAAAAAGTTTCAAATAAAATCAAGCAATTGTTTAACAAGGCGATATAAAGTTTTTAAACAATTAACGAACTGGTTTAAGCGGTTAATGGTTAATTGTACAATAATTTATCAGCTTAAACATTAATAATCGATTTTAATTATTTAACAATTTTTTTTTATTGCACGCAATTTGATTTTTTGTTGACAAATTATTTTAGCGTTTTTTTTTACTTTTTTTAAGATTGTCACTCATGGAACATGTGTTGGCAACGTTTTTGAATAAAAAAATATTTGGAAAAATACTTGTTGTAATTCAAAAGTTAAGAACGCTGTTCTTTTGGCTTTAGTTAAATCATAAAGATACTAGAAAAATAACAACAAAATTAAACAAATAAATTTTGTTTTATATAAATATTTGCTGGTATTACTTTTTTTTGTGATAAACATTTGTACAAAAAAATGTTGGCCTATTTTGAAACAAAATCGAAAAAAATTAAAAAAAAACATTAAAAAGATTATGAATGTGAAGGTCATAAGAGATAGACGACTGACGATGGAATACTTCAGTTGATTCTTTTTCTAGGAGTGTGTTAAGTACGACAACAACAGCAGCAATAATGATCTACAAATAAATTCATTGTCTTTGCAGCAAGTAAAGAACAGTGGTACGAAACACTTAAAAGCGGAAATTGTTAGTTCGGATCTAATTGCAAATATTTTGAGTATTTTTTAACTTATACAGAAGATGTGTAATAAAAAAATCACATATTTTTTGTCTTTTAGTACCACTGTGCACTCTTTGGTTATAAATATTGTGTTTAATTTTTATTTCATTGAGATTAGGTCCAAACCAAAAAAGTAAAAAAAAAAGATTTAAAAACAAAATGTTCTGCGACATTTGTCAAATGGACCTTTGAAACGATGTTTTTTTAAATTTTTAATAAAATAGCAAATTTACAGTAGACACTCGTCATATAATAATTTAAAGATTATAATTCCAATATGAATTATATGAAACTATAATTAAAGATTTTTTAAAATTATTAACAGAATATTTTTCAGGCCCGAGTTCAAGTTCAACTTTTTCAAAATTTTTGTTTAGAACTTTCCAAATATTCTTCACATTCTACACTTTACTGTATTTGATTTCATATTTATAAAATTTTTAATAGTATTTATTAATTTTTATTTTAATAATAATAGTACGTCTGCCAAATTTGCAACTTTTTTTCAAAGAACATTTTTATTTACGTGCGTCCACTTTCAAATTTATTTAGTAACGCGTCCAATTCATTGAGGCATTCGGATACATACATACGTACGTAAAATAGATACAGTGTCATTCACATATAATTTTAATGGACAAATTTTTTTCTGTCTGAGACGCTATAAAATTTGTGTTAAATTATAAAAAGAAAACAAAAATTTTCAGGTGGGTGTTTTTTGACAACCAAATTTCAAAATTTTGCATTCACGCTTTATTACCAAATAATGTTTGTATTTTGTTTATAAGAAAATTCTTATTAAATTTGAGTGGTCGAAAGTAGATTTAATTATTTTCTTATTTATTCTATTTGATATTTTCAAATTTAATTTAAATAATAGGAAATTTTAAACTTTTTAAAACGGAAAACAGATCTAGATTAGAAATACAACAGAACTGGAACAGAACTAGAACAAAACTAGAGCAGAACTAGAACAGAACTGGAACAGAACTAAAACAGAACTAGAACTGGAACAGAACTAGAACAGAACTAGAACAGAACTAGAACAGAACTAGAAGAAAACTAGAACAGAAGTAGAACAGAACTAGAACAGAACTAGAACGGAACTAGAACAGAACTAGAACAGAATTAGAACAGAACTAGAACAGAACTATAACAGAACTAGAACAGAACTAGAACAGAACTAGAACAGAACTAGAACAGAACTAGAACTAGAACAGAAATAGAACAGAACTAGAACAGAACTAGAACAGAACTAGAACAGAACTAGAACAGAACTAGAACAGAACTAGAACAGAACTAGAACAGAACTAGAACAGAACTAGAATAGAACTATAACAGAACTAGAACAGAACTAGAACAGAACTAGAACAGAACTAGAACAGAACTAGAACAGAACTTGAACAGAACTAGAACAGAACTAGAACAGAACAGAACTAGCTTTCCTGCAGGGTTGTAGTAGTTCGGTTATCGTGGACCGTGGGAATGTCTAGAAATCATTGTTTTTTTTTTTAATTCTCATGTGCAACTTAATATTTTTTTAAACAATTTAATAGTAGACATATTATGTCAATTTTTATAATATCATTATTTTGATTAATAACAAATTAATTCTTGACAAAAACTAGTTTTGAACATATTGCTAAAATAATATTTGAAAACGTGTATGTAAATTTCCGTTTATTTACAATTTTTTTTTTTAAATAATTATCATTCAATATTTTAACAGGTTGTGCCGCTGCACATTTTTCTAATTTAACCATAAATAACCTTAAAATTAAAAAAATATATATGATTTTAAAACAAATATTTGTTTTTTTTTTATACAAATCAAAAATAAATAAATTGATACTTTAAAACAGAGAGTAATTTGAGGAGAACTTTTCTCTCTGTGAAAAATTCCGAGCCGATCTAGAATTAGTTATTGGATAATTTTTAATCCAGTATAATTAATTTTCAGTTAATTCTGGATTATAAAGTAGATTAGTTTTGAAATGAAAAAAACAGTTTCGTTAGTACCCTATACTACCCCCAAAGAACTGGTTACTAAACGTATCGTCTATTTGTATTCTCTCTCTGCGATCGTTTTGCTTAAACAGCTGACTTATTTAAATTTGCTTGTGATAACATATTGTTTTTTTTTTTTTCTGAGAAACGCAGTTTTCATTTATTATTATTTTTGTTTAAACATATATTTTTAACAAATAACCGTTTTAACAATGTAAACATTATAAGCAGTAATAATACAGAATATTTTAACAAAAGTAAATTGTGACAACAGCCCGGTATTTAAATCATCATCATGATCATTGTAATTATAAATTTTTAACAATTGCGAGACGGCAGTCTTAATTCTATGCAAATAAATAATAAATTGTTTACTATAATTTTGTTAAAAAAAGAGTTTTGTTTATAAAAGTAAATAAATATTGTAAAAAGTATTCAAATGTATTCAACTGCAATAAAAGTGCAACAAAATAAATTTCATAATGCAAAAGAAAAAAAACTTAAATAGCGTGGCACTTTGAATGTCAGACAAAACGACATTGAGTGTGACATTCTGACGTAAAGTGTTTTAATGGTGGGCACTTGAGGAAAGATAAAAGTATTTCTGGTTTTTAAAAGGAAATAATGCAAACTGATCTTGGAAATTGTCTTGCATATGATCCTCATTGAATTAGAACAGAATTAGAACAGAACTAGAACAGAACTAGAACTAGAACAGAACTAGAACTAGAACAGAACTAGAACAGAACTAGAACTAGAACAGAACTAGAACAGAACTAGAACAGAACTAGACGTCAAAAGTAAAAAATTTTCTCACGTTTTAATATTCGAGATGTCGCACGACCAGTATGAAAATAGTTTTAAAATTAAATAGTTTTTTAACTAAGAAACGTATAAAGAAAAGTTTCTATAAAGAAAATAAACATAAATTATAATTTTTTATGAATTTTTCATTAAGCGAACAACGAGCAAGTTCATTCTTTTGTAAGAAAAACACAATTTATTTGTGTCAACTTTTTCGAGATTTTATGAGGCCATAAAAAATAAATCACTAAAAGTTCCAAATTAATCTAACACTACAAAAATATATATTAAATATATAAAATAAAACAAATAAATATAAGTTGTTATTAAGATAAAGGAAAAATTTTGTCGTCGTTAACAGAAATTTTTTTCTAAAAAAAAAATTCGCGAGAATATTTTAGGTGGGTGGTTGTTCTGAGGCAGACAAACTGATTTCCAAAGATTTCTATTAATTAGCATTGAATTTAATGACTTTTTGTTTTTATATTTTGAGAAAAATTTTGAATTGTTTTAAAATACTAATTATAAACTAAGCCAGTTTTTATGTGAGATGATGAGATCAAATAATGATCAAAGGCTTAACAGATATTAAGAGAAAGGTTCAATCTGAAAACTAAGTTAAGTTTTAAACGTACAACTTGTATAGAACCGATTTTCAAATATATAAAAGTTTGAACAGTTATTGTAGAAGCTGTATATTCTGTAAAATTTCTATATTATTTCGTTGGCTATACTTCCCCTTGTTATATCTAAACATACTCTTTTTAAAGAGTAAACTTAGAGTAGTAAACCTAATAACAATTAAAACGCGCCAAGTGTTAATAGCAACTAGTAGCAGCAATTATTATTTTTATACTTTTATTTCGCAAATAAAACGAAGAAAAGCACTTGTTGCTTGAAGAAACCAAAGATGCCAGAGTGTTAAAGAAAAAACGGAAATTTCTAAACCGTTTTATTTTCAGAAACCTTCTTCAAAATTTTAATATATGTAAGTCTAAGGTCTCATGCAAACAAATGCCTGTAGTTCTCAAACGTCTCACATGGCGCTTTCCTTATTAAATTTATGGGATAAATAATGTAAAATTATGAAAGATACTTTTAAAAAGTACTTCTTTACCCAAAATGGTATAAAAAAGGGCGAAAAAAGTGAACAAATTTGGACATAACTTGTAAGGTACTTCTACTCAATAGAGTTTTTGAGTAAATAGTACAAAAAGTAGCTCTTACATTAGAAAAAGGGCAAAAAATTGCAAAAATTTTGCCATAAATGAAAATTCTACTTAATATTGTTTTGCCAAATAATGCAATTTTTTGCATTTTTTTGTGGGTGATCGTTTTAAAAAGTAAATTTTATAATATAATACACATTTTTTTGCCTTTTTGGGATAATATTTGTAAACAATTTTGTGTTTTGCCAAACATGCAAGTGTTTGACTTTTAGAAAGTAAATTTTACAAAAACTTATAGGATTCAAAGAAATTGTGTTTTTAAACAAATATTGCACAATTTTTGCCTTTTTGGGTGATATTTTTAAACAATAACTTTTCCTCCAAAATTGTTATTTAAATGGACAGAAAAAGTTCGACAATATTTTGAGCAAAAGGGCAGAAAAATGCAAACAATTTGCCTTAACTTTTAGGATAATTATATTCAGTTGGGTTTCGCCAAATAATGCAAGTTTTTGCCTTTTAGAAAGTACATTTTTACGATGACTTGTAGAGTACAAAAAAGTATTTGTATATTTTTAGACAATTTCCTTTCCTTTGAAAACAGTATACAAAAGTGCAGACGAAAGTTCAAAATTTGTTTGTATAAATATTGCAACATATTTGAGTTTTTTTTTCCAAAGTACTTTTTCTTAAATAAGATATGAAAAATGTACAAAATATGCAAAAAAATGTTCACATGTTTAGTAAAACTTCTTCCTTAAATAGTATAAAAATGGTGAAAATGCCAAATTTTGTCATAACATACTCAATTTGCCATAACATACTCAATTAAGTTTTTTTTTTATCAAAAATTAAAACAAATTTGCGTTTTTAGGCAATTTTTATACGAAAGTGCATTTTCCTTTGAAAAATGTATAAAAAGGGCGGACAGCTATAGACGTCATTTGCATCTACGAGCTATCGTGCTCAAAGTCTATAGCCAACGTCAACGTGTTAAATAGTGTGAAAATGCAAACATTTTGCCATGACATTCATTTGTGTTTTTGACCAAAAAATGCAAAATTTTTGCCTTTTTAAGGAATTTTTTAAGAAATCGCATTTTCCTTTGAATTTCCTGTGAAAAATTTATAAAAAGGGCGAACGGCTATAGATGTCATTTGCATCTACGAGCGACCGTGTTCGACGTCTATAAGCCGTCATTTATTTCAATTTGTTAAATAGTATAAAAGGGTGCCATGACATTATTTTGCTCAATTGTGTTATCCTTTGTAAAATGTATAAAAAGGGGAGAACAATTGCAAAAATGTTGCCCTATATAGTATAGAATAAGTGTTACTTGTTGCTGTAAGCTTTAGTTTGTAATTTTCGTTGCAATTTTTTTTCAGAAAATGTGTTATCCTCTGAAAAATATATAAAAAGTGAAGAAAAATTGCAAAAATGTTGCCCTATATAGTATAGAATAAGAGTTACTTGCAGCTGTAAGCTTAAGTTAATCATTTTTGTTGCGATGCTTTTATTATTTCGGTGATTTTTTTTAAAGAAAGTTTAAAACTTTTGATCATTCTGCGAAAAATTGTATTTAAAATCACGATCACTTTTATCTGGTAACCCTTTTCCAAAAGAGAGTGTGAGTATTAAAATGAAGCATGTGAATTGATTTTGTTATTGTTTAGACTTGTTTAAAAGGCAGCATGTGCCATAATTTTATTATGTTTTTTTATAAAAACACCCATGCATTTAAAAACTATTGACAATTTTTTTTTGTTGGCAACAAAAATGCAATTTCTTCTTTTTTTTAAATTATATACATTTTGTTTTAATAATTTAGGTTACAATGACCATAGTATACATTTATATATTTGGACGATTTTTCATATTATTTGTCTATCTGTCCGCCTGACTTGTCAGTAAAAAATAAAAAGACAAAAATAAAATCGAATGCGCAAATTGCAAAAGAACATTATAAATAAATAAAGTGCAAGTTCTTTTCATGATCATTATTTACTCTTTTGATATTTTCTTTTTACTTTCATACATAATTTAACTCAAGAGCGAATGTGTTTTTTGTAAGGAAAGAGAGTTTAGTTATGGTGACAATGATCATATTGTGGGGGGGGAAACAAAATTTAGAGCAGAAAACTTTTAGTTTTTTTTTTTTTTGCTTTTCATGTCCATAATATATAAAAAATGACATAAACTTTTGAAAAAAAAAAATTGTAACATTTTTAGCACAATTTGTCACTAGAGCAAAAAATTTTTAAAATTTAGTTTTTTTAATGTTTTTTTAAACAAATATTTTGAAAGACATTTTCTTAGAAAAAACTTTCCTTAAGATAAATGATTGCTGTGTTTACACATCAATTATTTAGTTAGTTTGTTGCAAAAAATTAGAAAAAAATTATTGTTTACACAAAGAATTTTTTTTTAAATTTCGTCTAGAAACTTAAAAAACCACTTAAAAAATGTTTTATGGATTTTCAATGTTGAAATGTTTTTATTATAAAACAAATGTATTATTTAAATATAAATAAATTAAGAAATTTAGCACTTAAAAAAACAACAACAACATACCACTTGTCAAAATAAAGCAAAAAAAAAAGTTCAATTATTTTCTTTCAACCACAAACCGCAATAAAAAAATTTTAAATTTAATAATTTATTAAAAAAATTTTAACAATTTTGTTTTATAATTTTTTAAAAAATTTTCTAAAAGTTGTGCTTTTTCAATATTTTTTTTTTTATTTATATTAATTGTTATTATTTATCATTTAATTTTATTAATTTTGAAAGTTTTTTTCCCTCCAAATAATTTTATACACAATATTTAGTATTTTTTCTAGATAAGGCCACTTTTACAGCCGCCACCATTCGTCACCTAAATAAATTGCAATCATCAAAGTCTTTTATATTAGACAAAACGTTGAAAGGTACTTTTTTTTATTTACAAACAACAAAGAAAGTACTTTTTTTGCTATATTATTACAACTTTATTACCGAGAAGACAACTTTGCGCCTCAGGTTTTCGTTTAGAACTGAACTAAAGTATTTCAACTTAATCGACAACAAACATTTCAAATTCACATACTAAGTGATTATATAGAAAAAAATATACAATTTTTTTTTATTCAAAATCTACTACAAGCGCCCCAAACAACAAACTACCAACAAAATAGCGAAAAAAAAGCGAGCAGAAAATATAAAAAAACAACTTAATCAGCAGCTAGGGGAGGAGGCCTCTTTTGTATTCCAAATAGCAACAAAAAAATTTAAGCTCACCAAACAACAACAAGTTTTTCTACATAATTTACATACAGATTGCAACAACAACACCCATAAAAAATGTCTCATGTGTGATGAGCTTTGAGAATTAGCAATTTATTTTGTTATTATAGATGAGACAAAACAATTAAAGAGTAAAATAAGTGTTACTCTTTGCACCTAAACTTAAGCTTAAGCTTCTCATTTAGTTTATATATTCTCCTATATATTTCTAATTCCCTTATTGTTACAACACGTCATTGTTATTGTAATTTGCAGCTTTTTTTTCATCTGTTCAGATCAAACCACTAAGATTTTATTGTTGTTTTTAAATCATATAGGAGAGCTTTAGTTTTTCTCTTTTTTTTTTTTTTGTTTGGCATCACTGATATCAGTGACTTCGCAGATTTTTCATTGATTTTTTTTATATCGCCTTAAATTATTCAATTCCGCTTTTGTTTAAATACATTTTGGTTGGAGGGTAAACAAATCATGAAGCAGCTTATCTGTTGTACTTATATTGAATATCATCTGTGATCACTTGAATTTTTCAGCACAGTTCTAGTTCAGTTCGAGTTCTGTTCTAGTTCAGTTCTAGAGGGAAATATGAGTGATCACAGATTTTCACTATTTTCTCAAATGAAGCGTTATTTAAGAAACTACAGCCGATTTTAAGTTTCTTATATAAAAATCGATTTTTGGTGGGAAATATGAGTGATCACAGATTTTCACTATTTTCTCAATTGAAGCGTAATTTAAGAAACTACAGCCGTTTTTAGGTTTTTCATATAAAAATCGATTTTTGGTGGGAAATATGAGTGATCACGGATTTTCACTATTTTCTCAATTGAAGCGTTATTTAAGAAACTACAGCCGATTTTAAGTTTCTTATACAAAAATCGATTTTTGGTGGGAAATATGAGTGATCACAGATTTTCATTATTTTCTCAATTGGAGCGTTATTTAAAAACTGCGGCCATTTTTAGGTTTTTCATATAAAAATCGATTTTTGATGGGAAATATGAGTGATCACAGATTTTCACTATTTTCTCAATTGAAACGTTATTTAAGAATTTTAAGTTTCTTATATAAAAATCGATTTTTGGTGGGAAATATCAGTGATCACAGATTTTCACTATTTTCTCAATTGGAGCGTTATTTAAGAAACTACAGCCGATTTTAGGTTTCTCATATAAAAATCGATTTTTGATGGGAAATATTAGTGATCACAGATTTTCACTATTTTCTCAATTGAAACGTTATTTAAGAATTTTAAGTTTCTTATATAAAAATCGATTTTTGGTGGGAAATATCAGTGATCACAGATTTTTACTATTTTCTCAATTGGAGCGTTATTAAAGAAACTACAGCCGATTTTAGGTTTTTCATATAAAAATCGATTTTTGGTGGGAAATATGAAATATTTTCTCAATTGAAGCGTTATTTTAGAAACTACAGCCGTTTTTAGGTTTTTCATATAAAAATCGATTTTTGGTGGGAAATATGAGTGATAACAGATTTTCATTATTTTCTCAATTGGAGCGTTATTTAAAAACTGCAGCCATTTTTAGGTTTTTCATATAAAAATCGATTTTTGATGGGAAATATGAGTGATCACAGATTTTCACTATTTTCTCAATTGAAGCGTTATTTAAGAAACTACAGTCGATTTTAAGTTTCTTATATAAAAATCGATTTTTGGTGGGAAATATCAGTGATCACAGATTTTCACTATTTTCTCAATTGGAGCGTTATTAAAGAAACTACAGCCGATTTTAAGTTTCTCATATAAAAATCGATTTTTGATGGGAAATATTAGTGATCACAGATTTTTACTCTTTTCTCAATTGGAGCGTTATTAAAGAAACTACAGCCGATTTTAGGTTTTTCATATAAAAATCGATTTTTGGTGGGAAATATGAGTGATCACAGATTTTCACTATTTTCTCAATTGGAGCGTTATTTAAGAAACTACAGCCGTTTTTAGGTTTTTCATATAAAAATCGATTTTTGGTGGGAAATATGAGTGATAACAGATTTTCACTATTTTCTCAATTGGAGCATTATTAAAGAAACTACAGCCGATTTTAAGTTTCTAATATAAAAATCGATTTTTGATGGGAAATATTAGTGATCACAAATTTTTACTATTTTCTCAATTGGAGCGTTATTAAAGAAACTGCAGCCGATTTTAGGTTTTTCATATAAAAATCGATTTTTGGTGGGAAATATGAGTGATCACAGATTTTCACTATTTTCTCAATTGGAGCGTTATTTAAGAAACTACAGCCGTTTTTAGGTTTTTCATATAAAAATCGATTTTTGGTGGGAAATATGAGTGATAACAGATTTTCATTATTTTCTCAATTGGAGCGTTATTTAAAAACTGCAGCCATTTTTAGGTTTTTCATATAAAAATCGATTTTTGATGGGAAATATGAGTGATCACAGATTTTCACTATTTTCTCAATTGAAGCGTTATTTAAGAAACTACAGTCGATTTTAAGTTTCTTATATAAAAATCGATTTTTGGTGGGAAATATCAGTGATCACAGATTTTCACTATTTTCTCAATTGGAGCGTTATTAAAGAAACTACAGCCGATTTTAAGTTTCTCATATAAAAATCGATTTTTGATGGGAAATATTAATGATCACAGATTTTTACTCTTTTCTCAATTGGAGCGTTATTAAAGAAACTACAGCCGATTTTAGGTTTTTCATATAAAAATCGATTTTTGGTGGGAAATATGAGTGATCACAGATTTTCACTATTTTCTCAATTGGAGCGTTATTTAAGAAACTACAGCCGTTTTTAGGTTTTTCATATAAAAATCAATTTTTGGTGGGAAATATGAGTGATCACAGATTTTCACTATTTTCTCAATTGGAGCATTATTAAAGAAACTACAGCCGATTTTAAGTTTCTAATATAAAAATCGATTTTTGATGGGAAATATTAGTGATCACAAATTTTTACTATTTTCTCAATTGGAGCGTTATTAAAGAAACTGCAGCCGATTTTAGGTTTTTCATATAAAAATCGATTTTTGGTGGGAAATATGAGTGATCACAGATTTTCACTATTTTCTCAATTGGAGCATTATTTAAGAAACTACAGCCGTTTTTAGGTTTTTCATATAAAAATCGATTTTTGGTGGGAAATATGAGTTATCACAGATTTTCACTATTTTCTCAATTGAAGCGTTATTTAAGAAACTATAGTCGATTTTAAGTTTCTCATATAAAAATCAATTTTTGGCGGGAAATATGAGTGATCACAGATTTTCACTATTTTCTCAATTGGAGCGTTATTTAAGAAACTACAGCCGTTTTTAGGTTTTTCATATAAAAATCGATTTTTGGTGGGAAATATGAGTGATAACAGATTTTCATTATTTTCTCAATTGGAGCGTTATTTAAAAACTGCAGCCATTTTTAGGTTTTTCATATAAAAATCGATTTTGATGGGAAATATGAGTGATCACAGATTTTCACTATTTTCTCAATTGAAGCGTTATTTAAGAAACTACAGTCGATTTTAAGTTTCTTATATAAAAATCGATTTTTGGTGGGAAATATCAGTGATCACAGATTTTCACTATTTTCTCAATTGGAGCGTTATTAAAGAAACTACAGCCGATTTTAAGTTTCTCATATAAAAATCGATTTTTGATGGGAAATATTAGTGATCACAGATTTTTACTCTTTTCTCAATTGGAGCGTTATTAAAGAAACTACAGCCGATTTTAGGTTTTTCATATAAAAATCGATTTTTGGTGGGAAATATGAGTGATCACAAATTTTCACTATTTTCTCAATTGGAGCGTTATTTAAGAAACTACAGCCGTTTTTATCGATTTTTGGTGGGAAATATGAGTGATCACAAATTTTCACTATTTACTCAATTGGAGCGTTATTTAAGAAACTACAGCCATTTTTAGGTTTTTCATATAAAAATCGATTTTTGGTGGGAAATATGAGTGATCACAGATTTTCACTATTTTCTCAATTGGAGCGTTATTTAAGAAACTACAGTCGATTTTAAGTTTCTCATATAAAAATCAATTTTTGGTGGGAAATATGAGTGATCACAGATTTTCATTATTTTCTCAATTGGAGCGTTATTTAAGAAACTACAGTCGATTTTAAGTTTCTCATATAAAAATTGATTTTTGGTGGGAAATATGAGTGATCACAGATTTTCACTATTTTCTCAATTGGCGCGTTATTTAAGAAATTACAGCCGATTTTAAGTTTCTTATATAAAAATCGATTTTTGGTGGGAAATATGAGTGATCACAGATTTTCATTATTTTCTCAATTGGAGCGTTATTTAAAAACTGCAGCCAGTTTTAGGTTTTTCATATAAAAATCGATTTTTGATGGGAAATATGAGTTATAACAGATTTTCACTATTTTCTCAATTGAAGCGTTATTTAAGAAACTACAGTCGATTTTAAGTTTCTCATATAAAAATCGATTTTTGGTGGGAAATATGAGTGATCACAGATTTTCACTATTTTCTCAATTGGAGCGTTATTTAAGAAACTACAGCCGTTTTTAGGTTTTTCATATAAAAATCGATTTTTGGTGGGAAATATGAGTGATCACAGATTTTCACTATTTTCTCAATTGGAGCGCTATTTAAGAAACTACATCCGTTCTAGTTCAGTTCTAGTTCAGTTCTAGTTCAGTTCTAATTCAGTTCTAGTTCAGTTCTAGTTCAGTTCTAGTTCAGTTCTAGTTCAGTTCTAGTTCAGTTCTAGTTCAGTTCTAGTTCAGTTCAGTTCTAGTTCAGTTCTAGTTCAGTTCTAGTTCAGTTCTAGTTCAGTTCTAGTTCAGTTCTAGTTCAGTTCTAATTCAGTTCTAATTCAGTTCTAATTCAGTTCTAGTTCAGTTCTAGTTCAGTTCTAGTTCAGTTCTAGTTCAGTTCTAATTCAGTTCTAATTCAGTTCTAGTTCAGTTCTAGTTCAGTTCTAGTTCAGTTCTAGTTTAGTTCTAGTTCAGTTCTAGTTCAGTTCTAGTTCAGTTCTAGTTCAGTTCTAGTTCAGTTCTAGTTCAGTTCTAGTTCAGTTTAGTTGTTCTAGTTTAGTTCAGTTCTAGTTTAGTTCAGTTCTAGTTCAGTTCTAGTTCAGTTCTAGTTCAGTTCTAGTTCAGTTCTAGTTCAGTTCTAGTTCAGTTCTAGTTCAGTTCTAGTTCATTTCTAGTTCTGTTCTAGTTCAGTTCAGTTCTAGTTCTGTTCTAGTTCTGTTCTAGTTCTGTTCTAGTTCTGTTCTAGTTCTGTTCTAGTTTAGTTCTATTTCAGTTCTAGTTCACTTCTAGTTCAGTGCTAGTTCAGCTCTAGTTGATGTCTAGTTCAGTTTTAGTTTAGTTCTCGGGATGGAATTAAAACCTTCAAACTAAGAATTTAAGAGAAAATTTATAAAATGTTTAATAAACAAATCATATTTTATATTTGTTTCTAATGAAAGTAAAATAATCAGGTCGCACTATCCCCACTAAATCACTTTGCTCTTTTTTTAATTATTTATCTAAATCTTTACCAAATTTAAAATATCACATAAATTTGTCATACTTGCCCCCACTTAAATGTCAATATCAATGGCAAGTTGACATTTTCAAAAATAGTAAATAGATAAAAAAGCTTTATAGTATAAGTAAACAAAGATAGATAGATAATCTTGACTACATCTTTATGGAAATTATTACATTTAAATGAAATAATTTATAAGCAATTTGTTGAATTTGATTTAAATTATGAACAAACTAAAAATAAGTTATTTTATTACAGTCTAAACATAAATTATGTCAGAGCATTTCTAATATGATAATTATGTTGGAATAACAACACAGATGAATGACTGAATGAATGAGTCTAAGGTGTAGATGCAATATGATTGTACTTCCCACATAAAAATACATATTTTTGTGAAAAATATGATTTTATTTAGAAAACTAAATTATTAATTAAGCTAAATAAATATTCGATTTTAGTTTTTTGGGGTAATTTTATTTAAATAACAAAGTGCTGGTGTAAGCGTGTGTTTGCCAAAGGTTTTTCACAAATAAATATTTCGCTAACCAATGAAGATCGACAGATCCGGTCTATTTATAAAGAGAGTAATTTCAATATTGCTTTTGTTTAAATTAATTCGAGTGTTAAAGTGTGTCTGTAGTGGAAAAAGTGTATAAAATGTTTGCTAAGGCCACCTGTTGAGGCTTAAAACAGATCTATCACAACAATGAATTATACAAATCCAACCAAATAAAATAATATAATTTTCAAATTTACATATGTTTAACACACACACACACTAACTCCCCTCCTTTCCTCCTTCTCCTTTAAACATTATTCACATACATTTGCATAAGTTCCACCCAAAATGTACTCTTGTTGATCATACTTCCTCAGTAAATGTAACCCATTGTGTGTGTGTGTAAATTTGGCCTGCTGCTGGTGGGAATCAGTATTATTTCCATTTCAAAAGCTTTCTTTTTAAATCCATCCAATTTATGTGTGTGTGTATGTGTGTTCGTTGGAATTTATTATTTTAGGTTTTAATTTTTGCCATCTGATATGGTTGCGGCATATAATCGTATCAATTATGAGCAAAATCGAAAAAAACAAGGGGCTGCAAATTGTTGTTTAAATTTTATTAATATAAAGGGATGTAAGGTGTCATGTCACGTACATTTGAGTATCCACTACAACTATTCTAATTTTGTTGAAAAAAATGTATAACCAGGAAATGCATAACAACCTAAAAAGAATCATAGTTGTAGATATTTGAACTAGTTTCGTCTAATTTGTGAAATAATTTAATATGTTTGTGCTAAATTCAAATAAATTATGTTAAGTTTTATAATTTTATCATATTTTTTTGTAAATACTTGAAAAGTTTTAATATAAATCTTTATGAAAAAAGATCAGTTCAAGTTTCAAAAGTTTTTCTTATGCTCTTCCCATGCCACCAATTTCCATAGTGCTTCCTTTGCTTTTAAAGAGATCACTCACAACTTTGTAGCATGATCTATGTGAACTTTATCCCCACTGATCTTTGTTCACATAGATCAGCGTTTTCAAATTCCTTAATTTAGATTTCATGACAAGAACCCTTCAAAAAAATACTATTTCAAATCGATGTGATTTATTCGAACCAACATAACTTCAACGAACTCGATCAGTTAATGACTCATCTTTAAGACAAAACTGATCATGAATAATAATGTAATCCAAAATATTTCTATTTGAGCTCTTGAGATAATTTGATATCGTACCATTCGTCACTAAGTTTTCGATACTTTAACCAAGGTAATATGACCATCGTTTTTCGTTATAGATTCATTCTAAGGCGATCTGCTAATAGCGCATTAATTTGACAAGATCTTGTCTAAGATGATAAACTTTGAAGCAAGAGAGAATTGTGGCGATTGTGGAGCGAAGTTAGGTAACGAATGCCTCTTGTCTGAAAAGTTTGGAAACTTCTGCTACAGCCTTGAATTCGAATTCTGGGAATTCCGACATCCATACTGGAGGTCTTAAACATTAACTACACAAATCATACCCTGGCCGAATCAATGGCTTAAATAAGGGCCTGCAAAACAGTGTAAATATTACGGTGAAGAGGCCAAGTGGAACGGGAACCAGTAGCCCACATGGAATGCTAGTTAAAAGACTGATACACTATTTCGGGATAAGTTCGATGCTGCTGCCGCAAAAGACAACAGATTCCTGCAGAAGATTGACTGTGAGGCTAAACGTTAGAAATTAGTTGGCATTAAGTATATAGGATACGGAATGGATAAGGGGTCTCCCTCCTCCGTGTCGGATAACGAAAAGTGTAAATGGTGATGGATGTAAGGTATTTTATACCAGTGATATCATCATTAACTTTTCCTTCCTTGCCAAGGTACATACGTTCAGGATTTACTCTGTTCATACCAGACTTACCACAGTATATTCTGTAGGTGCTGTTGCCGAATCAATAGAGTCCCTCCCATCTGCGGTTTTGTAAACGGAATGATGTTTTTGCTTCTCGGAACTTACGCAATGGGTCAACAAATTGATGCAGTTTGTTTGGTATTGTAAATGGACAATATCGGTCCACGTTTACACCTAGCCACAATACAAGTGGCCTCCGGAAAACAGTTTGAACAGTCATAAACATGTTGATTAAGTACAATAGTGATAACATTTTATACAACTTAGTTCTCTACATCCAGAAATTACACAGCCCATAATTGGCCCTCGCCCCCATATAAGGTCCCACGCAGAAAATGTCTTTAAGATTCATAACAAGCTTAAAATAGCAGTATAGTGATAAAATACGAACAAAAATCTCTACCAATTTATATAAAGATCGTCCCATAATTGACCCTATCCTCCATATAACCTCTTCAACAGATAACCAGTTTATTGACTATAAACTGATTTTACAAAAATTATAAAATTCAGCAAAAATTATTTGTGTAGAGATCGGTCCATAATTATTCCGAAAATCTGCCCGATGTTCAAATTAATATCGAACAGCATAAATCTAATAAATCAGTAAACTGTGGTAAATAATTAACTCCAAAAGATAGAACTATTGGGCCTCCATTCGAAATTCAATTTACGACACATGCTATGATATCAGATTCTCCAGATTCAGCCAAATATAACACTCTAGATATTAAAACACGTTTTTAGAAAAAACTTGTCAAATCGAAAATTAAGTAGCGTTAAAAGAGGCTTTAGTGTACAGTGTTTGTCTGGTGCTGCCGTACCTTTGCTTAACACAGTATTTATTCACAGGTTGTTGACTTCACTATACTGTAAGGTAAATGGTTTTAAACTTCACTGTTAAAAGTGCTGCCAAGTTGAGAGTAAATTTAAAAAATTTGGAAAGAATTTTTCTGAAAACATGAAACAAATACAATTTTTTAACAAAATCTTTGGTAAAAACAAATAAATTGATAACTGATGCTGATTTTCAAAAAGGTTGTTGTCTTCACTATTTATTGAATTAGTGGTGGGAAGAAAATAAAAACGATTACTTTAGATAAAATTGTCTTTCGATAATAGATAAATGGTTTACAATAAATATATGTTTTAGATAATAATTTGCTTTTTAATAACAAAGGAGGAAGACTTGGTTTATAGTTGAGATCATTAACTTCTACAGGACATTATTTGAATGAATAAACCACAATTTAGAGAGTAATTCAATTCCGGAATTTTTGGAATTATTGTAAAAATGTCTCAATTTGGTTTCTTTTGAAAACTAAGCAGAACAAAGAATTAAATTTTGATGAAGATCGACCTCCATTTTGTATATTGCTTGAATGATTCAATCGCGAATTTTCCTTATTAAAAGCTAGAAAATAGTTCTAATTTAAACATTTTAAAAAGTTAAAAAATCATTTATACGCACGAGCGCACTTCAAGTGCGTACATAGCAACCACAACCCCTCAGAGTACAGTTGTGACACGGTAACCAGAGTAAAAGCAGAGCACCGTTACCTGCCTGTCAGTCTGCTAAATATACTACATACTGTTTGTTAGTCATACAAGCCTAACTGACTGCCTGCATATCAAAAACCCATCAAAATATTTTTAAACAGTTTATGATGAGGTCTTGTTAATGTCAATTGATTTCCAATAGAGGTTTTTCACAAATCGATTAATGTTTTTAATACATTTTCACAAACTCTTAGGAAGTTATCGTATTGTGTGGCTTTGGACCTTTTAAATTTTTGTTCAAGTGTTACTAATTGTGGTTTAAAAACAAATATCAGCAATGATGCAAAAATTCCTTTTATGATTTGTGTAGTCCAAACACCTTTTGTTAAAAATCAAGAATATTTCTAGTGTTTCTATTGTTTTGAATGGCGTTTTTGTCACTTATAGAAGAATAATACTGAATGACTGACCTTTATGATTTTCTGAAATGTTGATGATAAACTTTTGACATGCTTGTCACTTTATTGTATCGGAGAGAGCAGTTAAAATTCAATTTTATGTCAATACGATTTGTAATCATTAAGTAGCCCATTGTGCGGTGAAGTGCAAAGAAATTGTTTAAAAAACTCTAGCTTAGATGTAAGCGACAAAGAAGTGCGAAAAGAAACGATTTAAAATGAATAGGATTTGCTAAAATGGCTTTTAAATCTAAAAATGAAAACTGATTCCAGATAAACACATTTTTCCAAGAAACAGTTTTGAATTAGTTCTAAAATAACTAGTTCTAGAACGAGTGCAAAAAGAAACGTTTAGAGTATGTCATCTATGGAATATTGCTGAGTTTATGAAGGGTTACTGGGAAGGGTTTCTAGGAACTAGCTCCGAAGTTAGTTAGTTAGTTAGTTAGTTAGTTAGTTAGTTAGTTAGTTAGTTAGTTAGTTAGTTAGTTAGTTAGTTAGTAGTTAGTTAGTTAGTTAGTTAGTTAGTTAGTTAGTTAGTTAGTAGTTAGTTAGTTAGTAGTTAGTTAGTTAGTTAGTTAGTTAGTTAGTTAGTTAGTTAGTTAGTTAGTTAGTTAGTTAGTTAGTTAGTTAGTTAGTTAGTTAGTTAGTTAGTTAGTTAGTTAGTTAGTTAGTTAGTTAGTTAGTTAGTTAGTTAGTTAGTTAGTTAGTTAGTTAGTAGTTAGTTAGTTAGTTAGTTAGTTAGTTAGTAGTTAGTTAGTTAGTTAGTTAGTTAGTTAGTTAGTTAGTTAGTTAGTTAGTTAGTTAGTTAGTTAGTTAGTTAGTTAGTTAGTTAGTTAGTTAGTTAGTTAGTTAGTTAGTTAGTTAGTTAGTAGTTAGTTAGTTAGTTAGTTAGTAGTTAGTTAGTTAGTTAGTTAGTTAGTTAGTTAGTTAGTTAGTTAGTTAGTTAGTTAGTTAGTTAGTTAGTTAGTTAGTTAGTTAGTTAGTTAGTTAGTTAGTTAGTTAGTTAGTTAGTTAGTTAGTTAGTTAGTTAGTTAGTTAGTTAGTTAGTTAGTTAGTTAGTTAGTTAGTTAGTTAGTTAGTTAGTTAGTTAGTTAGTTAGTTAGTTAGTTAGTTAGTTAGTTAGTTAGTTAGTTAGTAGTTAGTTAGTTAGTTAGTTAGTAGTTAGTTAGTTAGTTCGTTAGTTAGTTAGTTAGTTAGTTAGTTAGTTAGTTAGTTAGTTAGTTAGTTAGTTAGTTAGTTAGTTAGTTAGTTAGTTAGTTAGTTAGTTAGTTAGTTAGTTAGTTAGTTAGTTAGTTAGTTAGTTAGTTAGTTAGTTAGTTAGTTAGTTAGTTAGTTAGTTAGTTAGTTAGTTAGTAGTTAGTTAGTTAGTTAGTAGTTAGTTAGTTAGTTAGTTAGTTAGTTAGTTAGTTAGTTAGTTAGTTAGTAGTTAGTTAGTTAGTTAGTTAGTTAGTTAGTAGTTAGTTAGTTAGTTAGTTAGTTAGTTAGTTAGTTAGTTAGTTAGTTAGTTAGTTAGTTAGTAGTTAGTTAGTTAGTTAGTTAGTTAGTTAGTTAGTAGTTAGTTAGTTAGTTAGTTAGTTAGTTAGTTAGTTAGTTAGTTAGTTAGTTAGTTAGTTAGTTAGTTAGTTAGTAGTTAGTTAGTTAGTTAGTTAGTTAGTTAGTTAGTTAGTTAGTTAGTTAGTTAGTTAGTTAGTTAGTTAGTTAGTTAGTTAGTTAGTTAGTTAGTTAGTTAGTTAGTTAGTTAGTTAGTTAGTTAGTTAGTTAGTTAGTTAGTTAGTTAGTAGTTAGTTAGTTAGTTAGTTAGTTAGTTAGTTAGTTAGTAGTTAGTTAGTTAGTTAGTTAGTTAGTTAGTAGTTAGTTAGTTAGTTAGTTAGTTAGTTAGTTATTTAGTTAGGTAGTTTTCAAGGATGATATAAGTATGTTTCATCTTTGTCCACTATCGGGTCTGTTGTACGATCCTTTACCAGAGTCTCTGGTGGGAATCGAACCCCCGACCTCCTTACTGGCAGACTGCAACACTGCCAACTTATCTACAGAATGGTACCAGAAGAAGACATTATTCTACCATAGAAGTGTTTTTCTGCTCTTTAACAGAATCTCTTCTAGAATTCAGAGTTAAGTGCTCTTTTACTCGGTTTTTATATTCTTTTAAATTTTGTTTCATAAATTCGTTCTCAAGAAAATCTTTTCAAAGGTTTTTGAGGTAGCGAGTGTTCAAACAGAGTTTTAGAACTAAATGTCATTTTGTAAATTACTTTATTTTCACTTCAGTTGCAAAATGTCCCACTGTTATGCCTAAAATTGATCTAATTTCTTAATTTCCTAACCCCAATTTCACCTTTTTTCCTGGTTTCACACTTTTTATCTTTGCTAATTTCTTTAATTTATTTAAAATCATCTGTCTTTGTCTTTATAAATTAATTTATCATTTTATAGGAAAACAAATATGTGCAAATTTGCGAAAATATGCTAATTTCTACAACTATGAAAAAATTTCGCAAACAACCATGAATATTCAATACTAAACTAAAACCCCCGAAACCCAAAAATATAATAAAACGATCTCGCGAATATTGAATTACAAAACAAAGAGAATATCAAACAAACAAAAAGAGCAATGAATATAAAACTAATTTGCATAATACGATAATAAACAAACGACTTACAACAAAATAAACAATCTAAAGCCTGCAAAGTCAAAAACAATGATTGCAGCAACACAACAAAACAGATCCCTCTCATTAGCATATGCAAATCATATAAAACAGACAAAATAAGAGTATTAAGCAATAATAGTAAATAGAAAAAACAAACATGCAATTTTTTTTTAATCCCAAATAAATGTAAATTAATTTGAATATGAGAGGTACGCTGAGTAGTGCCGTGTTTTGAGAGTAACATTATCCTTTTTTTGGAAACCCACGTTATTCATTACTACTCAAAGACAGGAAGCACACGTTTTTTGTTGTTGATTTGTGATTTATTGCATAAACACACAACATAGACTCTCACACACTCACAAACTCTAATTAACATAAAAGAGTATTGAAATCAAAATACTTTTTGTAATTTACTCTTACATTTATGTCTGTTTATTTATTTTAATGAAACCTAAATAAACTCTTTAAGTGCGTAAAGACAAGAGGGGTAATAAGTCAGCCACCGGAGTCCTTTTTTCGGGGTTTTGCTGCAGAAAACATGAAAAGGAATCTTAAGCGTGTGTGAAACGTGTGTTTAAAACATTATTTATGCAAATATTGTTTTTTTGTACAAAAACGGAAACATTTTATTTAACAAAATATGTATTTTACACAATTTAATAGTGTTTTATTTTAGCGCTCTATCAGCTTCTGTGCTCTTGGATGACCTTGGGTAATCCAAAAGGGATGGTTAATGAAAATACAAAAAGGTACCAACTTAAAAGTACCAAAGTTAATGTTGTGATACCAAATACACAGAAGAGTCAAAGGCAAGCACTTATTTTAAAAGAGATTGTAAATCAGAACTGGGACAGAACTAGAACAGAACTAGAACAGAACTAGAACAGAACTAGAACAGAACTAGAACAGAACTAGAACAGAACTAGAAAAGAACTAGAACAGAACTAGAACAGAACTAGAACAGAACTAGAACAGAACTAGAACAGAACTAGAACAGAACTAGAACTAGAACAGAACTAAACAGAACTAGAACAGAACTAGAACAGAACTAGAACAGAACTAGAACAGAACTAGAACAGAACTAGAACAGAACTAGAACAGAACTAGAACAGAACTAGAACAGAACTAGAACAGAACTAGAACAGAACTAGAACAGAACTAGAACAGAACTAGAACAGAACTAGAACAGAACTAGAACAGAACTAGAACAGAACTAGCACAGAACTAGAACAGAATTAGAACAGAACTAGAACAGAACTAGAACAGAACTAGAACTGAACTAGAACTGAACTAGAACTGAACTAGAACTGAACTAGAACTGAACTAGAACTTAACTAGAACTGAACTAGAACTGAACTAGAACTGAACTAGAACTGAACTAGAACTGAACTAGAACTGAACTAGAACTGAACTAGAACTGAACTAGAACTGAACTAGAACTGAACTAGAACTGAACTAGAACTGAACTAGAACTGAACTAGAAGAACTAGAACTGAACTAGAACTGAACTAGAACTGAACTAGAACTGAACTAGAACTGAACTAGAACTGAACTAGAACTGAACTAGAACTGAACTAGAACTGAACTAGAACTGAACTAGAACTGAACTAGAACTGAACTAGAACTGAACTAGAACTGAACTAGAACTGAACTAGAACTGAACTAGAACTGAACTAGAACTGAACTAGAACTGAACTAGAACTGAACTAGAACTGAACTAGAACTGAACTAGAACTGAACTAGAACTGAACTAGAACTGAACTAGAACTGAACTAGAACTGAACTAGAACTGAACTAGAACTGAACTAGAACAACTAGAACTGAACTAGAACAGATCTAGAACTGAACTAGAACAGAATTAGAACTGAACTAGAACTACGAAACTAAGATAGACACTTTTTTATAGAAGATTGTCTAAGAATTGTCTATAATTGAACTAGAACAGAACTAGAACAGAACTAGAACAGAACTAAAACAGAACTAGAACAGAACTAGAACAGAACTAGAACAGAACAGAACTAGAACAGAACTAGAACAGAACTAGAACAGAACTAGAACAGAACTAGACAGAACTAGACAGAACTAGAACAGAACTAGAACAGAACTAGAACAGAACTAGAACAGAACTAGAACAGAACTAGAACAGAACTAGAACAGAACTAGAACAGAACTAGAACAGAACTAGAACAGAACTAGAACAGAACTAGAACTGAACTAGAACAGAATTAGAACAGAACTAGAACAGAACTAGAACAGAACTAGAACAGAACTAGAACAGAACTAGAACAGAACTGGAACAGAACTAGAACAGAACTAGAACAGAACTAGAACAGAACTAGAACAGAACTAGAACAGAACTAGAACAGAACTAGAACAGAACTAGAACAGAACTAGAACAGAACTAGAACAGAACTAGAACAGAACTAGAACAGAACTAGAACAGAACTAGAACAGAACTAGAACAGAACTAGAACAGAACTAGAACAGAACTAGAACAGAACTAGAACAGAACTAGAACTAGAACAGAACTAGAACTAGAACAGAACTAGAACAGAACTAGAACAGAACTAGAACAGAACTAGAACAGAACTAGAACAGAACTAGAACAGAACTAGAACCGAACTAGAACCGAACTAGAACTGAACTAGAACTGAACTAGAACTGAACTAGAACAGAACGAGAACAGAACGAGAACAGAACTAGAACAGAATTAGAACAGAACTAGAACAGAACTAGAACTGAACTAGAACTGAACTAGAACTGAACTAGAACTGAACTAGAACTAAACTAGAACAGATCTAGAACTGAACTAGAACAGAATTAGAACTGAACTGGAACTACGAGTGTCTATCTTAGTCACTTTTTATAGAAGATTGTCTAAGAATTGTCTATAATTGAACTAGAAATAAACTTTTCTATGGAAGAGTGTCTAAGAAGACATTGTTCAATAGAAGAGTGTCTAAGGAAGACACTTTTTTATAGAAATTGGTTCAAGACTCCTTTTTTTAGAACATTTCCTAATGAGACACGTTTCTATAGGAGATAGCCTAAAAGAAGGATGTCTTGATTATATAGAAACACTTCTCTATAGAATAATTTTTATTCAAAACACTTCTATATAAAATAAACTAAGTAAGGGTCCAACTTAAATCCAAAAAAATACCCACTTTACCCTTCATTAACATCACTAACACAACTTTAGTTGAGGACCCATGAAATTTTTAAAAAAAGAGCAATTGCCAGGAATCTAAATAACACAATAGACGTGCGCCGCTAAAATTTAAAAAAAAATGAAATGGGCGTTTTATTGTGTTTGATTTTTTTCAAAAATTGATTTAAGGGTTACACACACAAGCACACACCTCAGTAATAATTGTCATATTAAACCAAGCACCCTTGAGTAATTTAGCATAAATCCTTTAAAATCCTTTTAATTATAAATAAAAATACTTATTAATCGGATTATAAATGTCCAAAAAACAAAAGCAATAAACCCTTTTTTGAAATAATATTAAAATATTTATTACTGGTGGTTAAAAAATCAACCAATTTTAAATATAATCCACTCAAAACAAGCACCTTTTTATGAAATCAAAAACAACTTAATTAATTTAGTAAAGTTTATTACAAATATCACAAAAAAACTACCTAAACAAATAAATGTCACATTGAAAAAAACCTAAGTATCTTCATCATGCCATTCCCGATAATTGTCAGCATTCCCCTCACCCTCATCATCGGCATTGGTATCGTCATCATCATCGTCAGATTGTAAATTGGCGGTTATAGTAAATTCAATTTGTATTAGGGAGTCGTTATGTGAACCATCTCCTCCAGCTTTAATATCAACGGTCGCTGTGTTAGATTCGCTTTGCTGATTATTCAAATTGGAGTCACTTGGATTATTGGAATCATTATAAAGACCATCTCCACCAGCCTCATCATCAGCAGCAGCAGTATTGGAATCATTATCCTCAATATTTAAAGTAGAATCACTGGCATTATTCTCGGTGGAGGTGTTTGAATGTACCTCAACATGAGCAATTCTGATTGTAGTTGGTACTTCTAGAGAATCGGAGGATGATGCAGGGATTTCTATAGTATGATTTATAACTTTTACATCTTCCGCTGAAGACGACTCATCCGTTGCAATATTGACTGTTGTATTAGATTCATTTCGTTTTATAAGCTTTGTGGAAGTATTGTCAGATTCCGAAGTATTATCTTTTACTGTAAACTCTTCCGACGTTGAAGCGTTTTGTGTCTCATTTGTTCTCACCTCATTTTCCGTTAATAAACTTTCTTCTGGTTCAAAAATATCGGGTAACATATAAGCATCTAGCCTTTCCATATCTTCAAAATAATAAGAATAATCTCTATTGATATTAGCTTCCAAGGATCTAAAATTTCCGCTATAAGAATGAAAGGAATCTAGAGGCTCATTTGCAATATTTGTTTCCGAGCTTTCGGCCCGATTATTTTCTGTCGGCACAAGATCTGTTTTGATTTGGGGATCAGTTTTTGAGGTTACATCTGATAAATGTGTTTCCCCTACAAGTTCATCTTTTTCGGTATAAGAAACTGAGGAACCTGTAGCATCGGAGCTGGATTCTTCTTGGGATTTTGAATGATTTGATTTTGTTGTGCCCAAAACAGCATAAGATATCGATCTATTATCTTCTAAAGTAGCTTCACTTGGAATATTATTCGTAACGGTACTATCAAAGGAAGGCATTGAATTATTTTGTAACTCTACCAAATCCTCATATATTAAACTTCTAGTATCATTTAAAGCCATCTGTTCAGGTACATCGCCTCCAGCTTGTGGTGTTTGTTCTGTAGAAGTAGAAGTAGAGGAAGAATGTGCGGCACAACAAGGTACTTCAGTATTAGTACCCATATCTTGTCTATTTAGACTATGCGCTGTATTAAAAGAAGGTAATATTTCCTCGTTCAACCGATTTATATTGCGCCTGTAAAAACTTCCAAAATTTGCTATATTTTCGCTTTGTATTTCATTATTGGCCATAAAGAAAGGATGTTGCACTTGACGCATATTTCTATTGTTAACACTATAAGGACGATAACGAGAACGTCGTCGCAAGAGTTGCATTAAATTTACTGGTTCTTCGAAATTTCCTAAAGGTCTGGAACGTGAACGCTGCCTAGTCGAGCGTCGTCTTCTTCTCGAATCCATTTTAGAAATTTTTGTGGAAACTTTTTAAAATCAAATTTTATCTTGTATTCAAATTTTTATTGGAGTCCAAAATGTTTTAAGAATTTCTTAAAGACTTGAAAGCGGAAACTATTTTAAAAGTTTACGGAAACAATCGAAAAAATATAAAACAAATTTTTCACTTCAAACTTTAAAACTGTTATATTAAAATTGAAAACTTCAAATAATATTAACAGCTAGGGATGACAATTTTATCGAACTAAAATCACAAGGAATGATACCTTATTTTTAAAATAAAGAAACTGAACTCGAACTGAACTAGAACTGAACTAAAACTGAACTAAAACTGAACTAGAACTGAACTAGAACTGAAGTAGAACTGAACTAGAACTGAACTAGAACTGAACTAGAACTGAACTAGAACTGAACTAGAACTGAACTAGAACTGAACTAGAACTGAACTAGAACTGAACTAGAACTGAACTAGAACTGAACTAGAACTGAACTAGAACTGAACTAGAACTGAACTAGAACTGAACTAGAATTGAACTAGAACTTAACTAGAACTGAACTAGAACTCAACTAGAACTCAACTAGAACTCAACTAGAACTCAACTAGAACTCAACTAGAACTGAACTAGAACTGAACTAGAACTGAACTAGAACTGAACTAGAACTGAACTAGAACTGAACTAGAACTGAACTAGAACTGAACTAGAACTTAACTAGAACTTAACTAGAACTGAACTAGAACTGAACTAGAACTGAACTAGAACTAGAACTGAACTAGAACTGAACTAGAACTAACTAGAACTTAACTAGAACTGAACTAGAACTGAACTAGAACTGAACTAGAACTGAACTAGAACTGAACTAGAACTGAACTAGAACTAAACTAGAACTAAACTAGAACTGAACTAGAACTGAACTAGAACTGAACTAGAACTGAACTAGAACTGAACTAGAACTGAACTAGAACTGAACTAGAACTGAACTAGAACTGAACTAGAACTGAACTAGAAGAACTAGAACTGAACTAGAACTGAACTAGAACTGAACTAGAACTGAACTAGAACTGAACTAGAACTGAACTAGAACTGAACTAGAACTGAACTAGAACTGAACTAGAACTGAACTAGAACTGAACTAGAACTGAACTAGAACTGAACTAGAACTGAACTAGAACTGACTAGAACTGAACTAGAACTGAACTAGAACTCTGAACTAGAACTGAACTAGAACTGAACTAGAACTGAACTAGAACTGAACTAGAACTAGAACTGAACTAGAACTGAACTAGAACTGAACTAGAACTGAACTAGAACTGAACTAACTAGAACTGAACTAGAACTGAACTAGAACTGAACTAGAACTGAACTAGAACTGAACTAGAACTGAACTAGAACTGAACTAGAACTAAACTAGAACTGAACTAGAACTGAACTAGAACTGAACTAGAACTGAACTAGAACTGAACTAGAACTGAACTAGAACTGAACTAGAACTGAACTAGAACTGAACTAGAACTGAACTAGAACTGAACTAGAACTAAACTAATAAGTTTTTGTAAATAGTAAAACCAGAATTTTTAAAGATTTCAAGATTTTTTTTATATTTTCTTATCAGATGTACTTAATTTCAAGTTCTATAAAAAGGAGGAATAATATTTGACAATTTTTATAATTTTATTTTTTTTTTCGATGACTAATGATTTCAATTCTTTGGCTTAACAACTACATTTTAAGAAGTCGATTTTTTTTTCATTTTAAAAACAAATATAAACTTAAAGTGTTTTAACTCTTAAACTAAAGTAAACTTAAACAAAGTACTTACAACTACAAATGCTTATAGATAACTTACGAAAAACTTTAAATAGTTTATGAGATAGTTTCGATATAATAAAATAGTAGCAACATGTTAACATAACACAAACCTTTAGAACTTTGTTTTTTATATAATTTTCATAGGAATAAATGAAATCAGAAACTTTCTAACGGTGACTAGACTAGAACAACGACGCTGATTAAAGTAAAATACTTTAGATAAAAAAAGGCTTCCATAAGAGGAGATACTTTTTGATATTAGTGGTAAAAAGAAAACAACAGAATAATAACAAGATCTGGTTTAAACTTAAACTTCAACTAACGAGGTTTGGAGTTTAAAGGAAATGAATGTTGTAATTAAAAAACTCCCGCTGAGAGAGGCAACATATGATTTTGCATGGCTGGCAGAGCGGTTTGAGTTGAGTACAGATTCGTTGTTGAGGAATCCATTTGTATATTCCATTCACCACCGTTATCACCACCCGAATTGCTATAATAGAAATCGGGACCTGCATCGGAAGTATAAGAAGATAAGTTATGATATTGTTGCTGCTGCTGCTGCTGTTGTTGTTGCTGCTGCTCGCCTTGATTAAGCATGTTATCACTGAAGCCAGAGTGTGAAATGTTTGTCTGGTAGTTATCAGCAGCGCCATACAAAGCGGAGCTTGGTGGTAGGTCGCCATCAAACACATTCGTATAGATATCAGCAGTGTTGGGCGAGGCAGCTGAGGAGGGTGTTTGAGAATAGTAAGAGGGATTTTCCAAGGCTACTGTAGCATTGACATCATAGGAATTTAGTGTGGAGGATAGGAAATTGGGAAAATAATAGTCATCGGAATTGTAACCGGAACTGCTGGTGAGGCTGGAGGTATCATCACAACTTTCATACATCCATTTTTGATTATCTTGCAGTGGATAGTCTTGGGGTAATGTTTGCGAGGCTGGTTGTTCATAGATGCCGGCGGTATGTTGACATAATACCGAATCATCGATTAAGGAGCTATTGGGTGAGTATTGCTGGGAGTTATAGCTGTAGGCTGTGTTGTTGTGTGGTGAGCTTAAGGGCTGTTGATTTGCGGCAGTATCATAGTGTATATTATAAGACATGGGATCTAGATTAACATTGTGGCTGTTGTAGTTGAATTCCGGCAGAGGAGTGTTATATACCGCAGTATTCATTTCTGGTAACCATTGGGAGTTTGTTAAGGTGTTATCGTAGTGGGCTGCATCATGTTGATAAGCTACGGTTGGGTTGCTGGAGCTATTGGTCATGTCTCTTAAGCTGCGTTTCTTTTTAGCGGTTTGCTGCATTAAGCCATCATTGCTGGTATCCATTTGTTTACTTTGTCTCTTAACACCTCTTAAACTGCTCAATTTCTCATTAAGAGCAGCATCTCTGGCCAACATAACCGCCAAACTGCGGGCCCGACGTCCACTGCCCAATAATCTTCTAGCTTCTGAGGAACCTTTGGCTTCTGGCTTAGGATGATCATGGGTACCCTTAGCTTGAAAGAATATAGCATTTCCCGAACGACGCCAAAAGTGTGTTACTGGATAGCCACAATGACCACGGCAGGCTTGTATTTCCAAGCGTCCGGTGCAATTTCTAAAATTTCCAGAAAGGAGATTTCAACATTAGTTTTTTGTTCAAATTTCTTTAAAAATTTAAAACTTCTTTTTTATTTTTAGAAACTTACCTATTGGGACATTGTTTTCCTTGTTGTTTACGTCTGGCTTTATCGCAAATAGCGGGTCTAAGATGAACACTATTGCCATTTGGCAATTTACAATTAGCCGAACACAATAAAACTCCCAGACAACTTTTTTTCAAAATATTAATATTATGATTGTTGGTATTTCTCATGGCCCAGCCGGAAGAATGTTTTTTAGCATCTTCATTAGTGGCTGGATAGACCAATCTGCAGTGACCATTGGCCCAATCATGAAAATCATCAAATTCATTGACCATGGGTATAACGGTATCATTAATATCCCAATCGATTTGTACGCGTGATCTGGTAGCAGGAGGACTGCTGGCGCCACATGGCACGGTTAAAGGTGTGTTAATAACCATTTTGTTAATTTATATTCTTTAAAATTAAATAATTTATTTTAACACGTTTTTCACACTTTTGTTTTTTTAATTTTTAGAAATTTTCTTAAACATTTAATAGTTCTCTAATGTCTGTTATAAACTGTCTTTAAATATTTTCTTTACAAATTCTCTTCTTTTTTTAATATAATTTTTTCGTTCGTTTTTTTTTTTCTTATGTTAAACCGAACTCAACTTATGACTGTTCGAAACGACTGCGCAATGCTGACTGACTTCACTCTGCAATGCCACAAGCCTAAGTTCCTTGCAACCGAATCATGCTATAGACCTCGAAATATTTGAGGGTTGTTTTGTTGTTTAACTTACTACTTCACTAGCGGCAACAAATGGTGAACCAACAACTTCTGCCCGTCTCTTATTGGTTACTTTTTAGTTTGGATAAACAATTATCCACAATATCCGTGAAAACACACTTACACACTTTCAACCACTGTTTAAAGTTATCCATTCACTAGTTTACCTTTTATTTTTGTTGCAGTGTTAAAGTATTTTTACAGAGAGCGTTTAAATGTTTGTTTTAACAAAATTGTTGTAAGTATGAGAGAAGTAGTGCGGTATGTTATACTAAGTAGTAGTTAGTAGGTAGTTTAGGTAATGTTGTTGTTGCTGTTGTTCTTCTTATTTACAATTTAATCTTGTGGGTTTTTCATTTATACTCATACAAGTAGTTACAGTTACCACATATTTAAATTATCCAAATTTTGGTCCTATTGGAAAGTAATAGCAAACATACCGACAGACATGATGTTTTTTGGAAGATTTTAAAGTATTTTTTATTTAATTTTATGTTTATAGACTTTTGTTACATTTTTCACTTTAAGTTGTTTGGTTACGAATACCAAATAATTTGGCACCAAAGTTCGCATTAAATCACAATTTCGATACATTTTGGAATATTATGGATGATGAAACATATTCGTAGTTGTACCGGAATTACTATAATTATCCAAGTTCGATGCTTACTACAACCGATGCATGTGACCGCATTTTCTGAAATGTTTCAGCGATGATTTCTTGTCTAAGGTGTTGTACTTATAAGAGCCTGTCCATTGACATAATGGGTCTAGAAAATCTATGTTTTTCGGTATAAATATTCTACTCATTATGATAAAGCTGGGGGTTTGAAAACATTGCAACTCCTTGCATAGTTCGAACGATGTTTTGATTACTAGTTTTCCAACTATGCGAACAGTTGTCAGCTACAAAGATAATTCAAGATTATTATTACGAACTATATAGCGAGACATACACTGGAACACTCAAAGTATGAATTTCAAACACTATTCATGATCACATCAATAATGCTACACCGGCAATCGGGAGTCCCAACTTTTTATAACACCAATTCCGCATTCCTTTGCTAATTAATTATCATATTTTTAAAATATAACTTAATTTTTCCTAAACTTCTTAGTCCTTCCAACAGCAAGCGTCACGTGAATAGTATTCTAAATTTCATTGAAAATCATTTAAATAGGGAATTGATCAATCTTTGTTAGACTTTATAGTCAACGAATTTGAAATCGATTCAAGTTCCATCGTACTGAACCAAGATCATCGTTTGCCACAAGCGAAGGAACAAGAGAATAGTAACTAAGATCTCATTTTCACTCAGATGTACGAATCAGTGTCATGCAGTCAATACCAAGATCTATATAAAACTTTCTCCATCTTTCTCATTCTTGCGACTATCGATCAATTTGTATGCAAATGATAGTATGGATACTATAGTATCCATAGTACGACAATGATATTTCTGATTTTCCATTTCGATCATACCTTGCAGCCGGGTTAATATTGAATCCTCTATTGATCCTCACGGAATCTTCAAACACTTAGCTTAGTCAAATGCTCTCCATTTCGATAAGACTCTGTCTATGTTTTCCACAACAATTCGATTTTCAATTGGGAGAGATACTTATTTATTTGATACTTATTATCCATTCAATTGTTATTGATATCTAACAGATCATAAACTGACATATCAGATTCGCAATCTTAACTTCGTTCAGTCAAAGGCTATGGACTCAGTGATAATTACATCAACTGAAGTTTCATTTCCCAGGAACAATTTGATCTTCTTTTCAGAGAATCTTACTCCTCTAAAGTTTGTCAAATCTGCATTCCTAGCTTCGCAACTTAAGCTGCATGCAATCAAACTAAGAGAGAGCTGTTTAAAGTGAAATGCTGATACCCAGCACCATAATTGATCTTTGCTTTCGATAGAGTTCAAGTCTGGCTTATCTTACTGTTTCTTATGATCTTCTGATAACTTGAATGTTCCTTCCATTCCCAGCTTCGCAACTTAAGCTGCATGCAATCAAACTAAGAGAGAGCTGAATCAACTGAAATTTTGATTCCCAGTACCATAATTTGATCTTTGCTTTCGATAGAGTCTCGCTTATCAATTGAAAGTTCTTTACGCAGGAAATAAATCTTCTGATAACTTACTTTTGAACAATGTTCCGCTTTATAACTTATACTACATTCAGCCCAGGGTCAAATCGTAATATCAACTGAAATTCAATATACCAGGAAATAAGTAGGAACGATCAATCGGAGTTGTTCACGATATGAAGTTGATATTTGACTAAGAATCTCTTTAGAAATACCTTCTCCTTTAGTAACTATCTGAACTAATTTAAGCCACATAGATACTATCGGTACGAACATCCAAGTGCTTCAAGCTTCGCCTACCTCCGTTCTTTAGTGAGCACGATTCCGCAAGAGAACCATTACAATTCAAACTATCAATTATTGTTCTACGTTCTTAAATGAAGGAGTAGTTACAGTTGGAAAACTATATTATTAAGGATTAAATATTCACTGGGTAATGAATTCCGTTATCTAAACGAAAGTGTTTTCTTTAATCTATTAAGCACGTGGTAATAACTTTAACGAATCCCTATAATGATGAGTCTATCTTAAATCTTAAGAAAATTTCTTTAGAATTCCAAGAACGAGATTTAAAATTATATAACAAACGTTAGCAATTCCTTACAGTTCCTTTCTTCAGGACTCTTAAATCATATGCTTATCAAAAACATTACTATTGATTAAGATTTTCTTAGAAAAACCTTGAAAATTTCTCAATGTCAATCAATATGTTATACTACGTCATATGCTAACATAGGATATCATCCAGAGATCTAACAAACATTTTCTCACGCATTTAAATGTGGCAGAAAATCAGATAACTTTATACTTTTTTGCTAAGAAGATTGTACAAGATATGGCACGTTACAACCCCTTTCAAGGCCATAGTCTTAACAGAAAAGAATCAAAAATTTATAAACCAAGGTGTTAAAAACAACGTCAAAATAATATAACAACCATAATTTATGTAAGTCATATAAGAGATCTCTTCAAACTGATACAGACACTAATGTTAAAGGATCTGTTGGCCTCACAATGTTTACAGTTATAAAACGGCAAAATGGGAAGGACCACTAAAGTCTATAATTTACGCAACTCTACAATTAGAGGTGATGAAAAAAGGAAAAGAAAGAAACATCTTTGTTTCTTTTTTTTAAGGGTGTCACATGAAACTGTTGCCAAATCTTGTTGTGACTTTACGCAAAGGAAACAATGAAAAAAGGATTAATAGGAATTACATTAAAAGGTATTTTTTACTTAAAGAAAAGACTAGGAGAAAGAAAGGTAGAAACCAAGGCATTTTAAAGGGAGTTTTAAAAAGTTAAACGGGTTGTTAGAAATCCATTTGCTTGAACAGTAATTACAGCAATTGAGTTGCTTAAAAAAAATAGTTGTAGTAAAGAAAAGAGTAGAAGAAAAGAAAAGGTAAAAAGTAGGTGTGGTTTTATAATTATGCCAAACAATTAATAATTGACGAAGTCAATTAACAATTGAAGAGTTGTTTATGACATTTAAAAGAGAACAAAGAGCTAAACGAATAGCTGTCATCAGTAATTAGATCACACAAATAAAAACTGAACGAGTTTATGATTTCCTGCGTTTTAGAGAGAAAAAAAAAGGATCATCTTTATACATTTAGTTAGTAGTGGTGGTGGTGGTGTTAAAGGTTTCAAAAAGGAAATTAAAATTTTCAAACATTAAAATGTCATCGTAAATTTGAAGAGTTTTTGATGATTTTAAAAGCGAAACAAAAACTAAAGCGACCATAAAAACCGCCTTGTTTTGAGGTTAAAAGCAAATAAATAAAATTCAAAAATTCTAAATACTAAATAATTTCTATATTAGAACAGCCATTCATTCCAACAATTGATATCCTGTGGTGTTAATATAGAAATTTTCCCTGACCTTATCTTTAGTGTATATCATAACTCTTGTTAGTCCTAAGGGATTTTATTTTCCCAATTAATATCGAATACCTTAGGAAGTTTTTCTAAAATACCATCATATTTTTGTTTAATTAACTTTTTAGCTTAAATGAAAATGAAAAAAAAAAAATTTAATATACAAGGACAATTTATACACACAATTAAAAACCTCAAATAGTAAAATGCATTCCTTAACAATATAAACTACTGGATTTTTCATTACACTTTTAAAATTTTTACAAAAATTATTATTAATGTTGCTGTTAAAAGATGTTCATCACTGATAACAGCCTTCAAATAACAATCAAACAATCACACAGTTAGCGAGAGTCAGTGATATGCTGTTTTGTCAACAATTATTTCTTTTATTCAGCCAACAACCCTTGTTTTTTGTTGTTGTTGTTGGAAAATTCATTTTTAATTATTATTATAAAAATGCCTTGATTGCAACCAACATTAAATATTTTAATATTTTAGTTTTCTTTTGTTAAAGAATTTTTGAAAATTGTAAATTTTGTATATTCTATTAAATTCATGTTGATAACTGAAAAAATAGAAACACACTTTCAATAGTTTTTTTTTTTTGTTAAGTGTTGTTGTACACCAGAAAACAATAGACGCAAACAACCTCATAAAGATTTACACTAACTGATAACCACAAAACAGCAAGGAAGCCCTCAAAAAAAACAAAAACTAAGCACTGAATAAGAGAAAAACTCTCAAGTATTAAACTCTGCTTGGTGATCTCTCAGTTAGTGAGCATTAACCCTAAGATTGTTTTAGAAGAATTTGGAAATTTCCTAGGAAACGAGAGGTATTAGAAGAATGAAGATAAGATAGAGAGTAACACTCTTATACTGCATGAAACACATTGCGGACGGATTGGTTTTGAACTCGTTTGAACTAGTTTGATGTTCATTCTAGAGCGACTCTATTACCACTGATCGAATGTTTTTCAAATCTACAACTGGCTATAAGAATGGACTGCTCCTTCCTTGACATTTTAACCTTAGCTTAGCATAATAAGCAACCACTCAATTAAAGTTTTTTGACTCAAAGATTAAAGGAATTTGGTTTCCCACAACCTCAAGTTGATCTTCGCTGCAATCGCAGAGTACACCTTGTCTTCTCTCTACAATTGCGATAGTATTCATAGATTGGATCATGTCTACCCCGCACCCAATGTCTATTACTGCAAGCAACCTCGATATATCCCATTTATTATGGATTATACTAATTTTAATAGACCACAGATGAGAGGAGATTGTGATAGGATTCATAGATTGGAGCTTATGTCGACTTACATGTCTACGCCGCACCCATTTATTACGGATTATACTTATTTTAATAGATCATAGATGAGACGAGATTCTTATCCCAGATTCGTTACAGAATAAAACAGAACCAAGTGCAAGAGCATTACTCGCTCATGCAGGGAATTTTGACTCTGAACATTCTACCAGTCCGTATTTGAGGTGACATAGTCACATGATTGCTTCAAGGATCACATGTTCATATGTTCTTACTCACCAACATCCGAACGCAGCAAGTTTCGCTGCTCTACAGGCAGAGATGTATACTTGAATACATGAAGGTCGTTAGGATCAAGCATTCCTTCCTTTCCTTCCTTTCCTTCCTTCCTTCCCTTCCTTTCCTTCCTTTCCTTCCTTCCTTCCTTTCCTTCCTTTCCTTCCTTTCCTTCCTTTCCTTCCTTTCCTTCCTTTCCTTCCTTTCCTTCCTTTCCTTCCTTTCCTTCCTTTCCTTCCTTTCCTTCCTTTCCTTCCTTTCCTTCCTTTCCTTCCTTTCCTTCCTTTCCTTCCTTTCCTTCCTTCCTTCCTTTCCTTCCTTCCTTTCCTTCCTTTCCTTCCTTTCCTTCCTTTCCTTCCTTCCTTCCTTTCCTTCCTTTCCTTCCTTTCCTTCCTTTCCTTTCCCCTTCCTTCCTTTCCTTCCTTTCCTTCCTTCCCCTTTCCTTCCTTTCTTCCTTTCCTTCCTTTCCTTCCTTCCTTCCTTCCCTTTCCTTCCTTTCCTTCCTTCCTTCCTTCCTTCCTTTCCTTCCTTTCCTTCCTCCTTTCCTTTCCTTCCTTTCCTTTTCCTTCCTTCCTCCTTTCCTTCCTTTCCTTCCTTTCCTTTCCTTCCTTTCCTTCTTTCCTTCCTTTCCTTCCTTTCCTCCCTTTCCTTTCTTTTCATTATTTCGGTTAGTTAAGGGGAAATGGGTTTCAGCAATTATAACTCTCGAAGAATCTTGTCGATCTTTCCCACTTAGTTTATATTCAGAACACTTTCTGATAGAATTTCGTGAATGCAGACTAACAATATCCCGAAATTTCCATATGCAGCTTAATGCTCTGGTCTTCATTCCATTCATTTAAGTAGCTTTTCCCATTTTGTAATTGACTCTCTTATAGAAGACCAACCTGCTCTCTTCTACATCTATGGGTTAATATAACAACTCTATAAAAATTTAATTTTACCAACAACAACTACAACTAGTACTTGTGCGCAAACGTACATTGTCCACACAACTTAAATTCCCAGCTAACTAAGTCATTTTGTAGTAAAGTATCCTGCAGGGTTTTACAAACCAGAATCAGAGAAAAGCAACTCTAAGAGACGGTTGAGCTGATGTTAAACTACTGATAAAACACCAAACATTTTCAACATAAAGAGATTGTAATACAAAGAAATACAGAAATAAAAATTATTTGTTTAGACATTTATTTGCAAAACAATTTATTTTCCAACAAAAAAACGACGATTTTGACAAAAAACTTAAAACGTTATTAGAACACAAAAGACAAAGAGACAATAATATAATTTTGTAACGAAAATGACCTTCATTTAACTAAAAGCGGATTAGGCCAGGTTACACACAGAGCCCAAAATGAACCTGCTTAAGGTATTGTTGGGTAATTTAAAATTTAATTTACTTTAACAATGAAAAAATACATGAATAATGAAGTTATTACAAGAGATATTAAAAGATTAAAAGGATTCAAAATGAAAAAGGAATTTAGTTTTTCTAAATATTCATACATTCTCACGATCGCCAAAATTACTGCAACAAATGTTGCAGTTTTAAATAATAAAAAAAGATTAACGACAAAACATTTTGAGGTTAATGCTTGTCTCTTCTAGAATTTAAATTAAAAAACAATGACCATTGTCATTCATATCAATCAATTTCCATAGACTCTCTAATTCCTCAGAATATGTATATAGAAACGGATGTGATTGATTTTTTAGTTCGCTTTGTCAATTGTATTCATTCGTATTTGAAGACTATTTGAATTGATATTTTTTTCATTTAATTAGTAGCAAACGGGAAACTCTTGTCCAATAATGACAATATTTAAAATTACCACCAAGTGTCGAGTACATTTCATTATTATTATTATTATGCATTAATAAGGAAATCATTTAAATCACTACACCCAACAATCATCTATATATTCATACCCAATAAAACAACGATGAGAACCAAATACTTTAATGAAAAAGATCTTTGTTTTTTGAAAAAAAAAAAGCTGCGGGCGTAGGATCATAACTATTCAAAATTGCAAAAAGAAACTGAAAATAAATTGTGACAAAGATTTGTTTTCACATTACACAGTTAGTACACTGTACTCTCTCTCTCTCTAACTGTCTAACAGCAGCGCATGCGTGAATTCTTCTCGCTAGTAATCTTGTGTGAGAATATAATCGTTGTTTCATAGTGAAAAATCGTAATATTGTTCAATATATGATGGTGTTATAATTTTCAATGTTACGAATTTTAATTTTCTTTTTTGGATTTGTAGGTTTTAAAGAGTTGTTTAGATTTTAATTACTGCGGAAAATTATTTTCAATTACCCTTCAACCCTTAAGGATCTGACTGTTCAATGTGTTTCCTGAAAATAAGTTACTTTTAGTAATAAAAAGTTGGGTTAAGAAAAACTCTGGATTTTTCTTTAGTTAAAGTAAAATTGAAATATATATTTTATGTTGGAATTCAAATTCATTATGCGGGCTTTAATGTTGAGTAAATAGACATGTGAAAAGGACGATGAAAAGGAAAATGTTTCATTGTGGGAGAATATTGGAAATAAATATTCTAGATCATGCACAATTCTTATACAAATGAAGCATCGTAGAAGGATAAACGTCTGAGTTCTAGCTCAGTCTAGTTCAGTTCTAGTTCGTTATAGTTCAGTTCTAGTTCAGTTCTAGTTCAGTTCTAGTTCAGTTCTAGTCAGTTCTAGTTCAGTTCTAGTTCAGTTCTAGTTCAGTTCTAGTTCAGTTCTAGTTCAGTTCTAGTTCAGTTCTAGTTCAGTTCTAGTTCAGTTCTAGTTCAGTTCTAGTTGAGTTCTAGTCAGTTCTAGTCAGTTCTAATTCAGTTTCTAGTTCAGTTCTAGTTCAGTTCTAGTTCTAGTTCAGTTCTAGTTCAGTTCTAGTTCAGTTCTAGTTCAGTTCTAATTCAGTTCTAGTTCAGTTCTAGTTCAGTTCTAGTTCAGTTCTAGTTCAGTTCTAATTCAGTTCTAGTTCAGTTCTAGTTCAGTTCTAGTTCAGTTCTAGTTCAGTTCTAGTTCAGTTCTAGTTCAGTCAGTTCAGTTCAGTTCAGTTATAGTTCAGTTCTAGTTCAGTAGTTCAGTTCTAGTTCAGTTCTAGTTCAGTTCTAGTTCAGTTCTAGTTCAGTTCTAGTTCAGTTCTAGTTCAGTTCTAGTTCAGTTCTAGTTCAGTTCTAGTTCAGTTCTAGTTCAGTTCTAGTTCAGTTCTAGTTCAGTTCTAGTTCAGTTCTAGTTCAGTTCTAGTTCAAGTTCTAGTTCAGTTCTAGTTCAGTTCTAGTTCAGTTCTAGTTCAGTTCTAGTTCAGTTCTAGTTCAGTTCTAGTTCAGTTCTAGTTCAGTTCTAGTTCAGTTCTAGTTCAGTTCTAGTTCAGTTCTAGTTCAGTTCTAGTTCAGTTCTAGTTCAGTTCTAGTTCAGTTCTAGTTCAGTTCTAGTTCTAGTTCAGTTCTAGTTCAGTTCTAGTTCAGTTCTAGTTCAGTTCTAGTTCAGTTCTAGTTCAGTTCTAGTTCAGTTCTAGTTCAGTTCTAGTTCAGTTCTAGTTCAGTTCTAGTTCAGTTCTAGTTCAGTTCTAGTTCAGTTCTAGTTCAGTTCTAGTTCAGTTCTAGTTCAGTTCTAGTTCAGTTCTAGTTCAGTTCTAGTTCAGTTCTAGTTCAGTTCTAGTTCAGTTCTAGTTCAGTTCTAGTTCAGTTCTAGTTCAGTTCTAGTTCAGTTCTAGTTCAGTTCTAGTTCAGTTCTAGTTCAGTTCTAGTTCAGTTCTAGTTCAGTTCTAGTTCAGTTCTAGTTCAGTTCTAGTTCAGTTCTAGTTCAGTTCTAGTTCAGTTCTAGTTCAGTTCTAGTTCAGTTCTAGTTCAGTTCTAGTTCAGTTCTAGTTCAGTTCTAGTTCAGTTCTAGTTCAGTTCTAGTTCAGTTCTAGTTCAGTTCTAGTTCAGTTCTAGTTCAGTTCTAGTTCAGTTCTAGTTCAGTTCTAGTTCAGTTCTAGTTCAGTTCTAGTTCAGTTCTAGTTCAGTTCTAGTTCAGTTCTAGTTCAGTTCTAGTTCAGTTCTAGTTCAGTTCTAGTTCAGTTCTAGTTCAGTTCTAGTTCAGTTCTAGTTCAGTTCTAGTTCAGTTCTAGTTCAGTTCTAGTTCAGTTCTAGTTCAGTTCTAGTTCAGTTCTAGTTCAGTTCTAGTTCAGTTCTAGTTCAGTTCTAGTTCAGTTCTAGTTCAGTTCTAGTTCAGTTCTAGTCAGTTCTAGTTCTTCTAGTTCAGTTCTAGTTCAGTTCTAGTTCAGTTCTAGTTCAGTTCTAGTTCAGTTCTAGTTCAGTTCTAGTTCAGTTCTAGTTCAGTTCTAGTTCAGTTCTAGTTCAGTTCTAGTTCAGTTCTAGTTCAGTTCTAGTTCAGTTCTTGTTCAGTTCTAGTTCAGTTATAGTTCAGTTCTAGTTCAGTTCTAGTCAGTTCTAGTTCAGTTCTAGTTCAGTTCTAGTTCAGTTCTAGTTCAGTTCTAGTTCAGTTCTAGTTCAGTTCTAGTTCAGTTCTAGTTCAGTTCTAGTTCAGTTCTAGTTCAGTTCTAGTTCAGTTCTAGTTCAGTTCTAGTTCAGTTCTAGTTCAGTTCTAGTTGTTCTAGCTCAGTTCTGGTTTTGGGAATAAGCACTCATGGTAGCTGAAGATCAGTTATCTTTGTGTGAAAGTAGCATAACTGTTAAGATTGAGAATCCGGGGAACGTAAACTTGGAATTTCTGTAATTGTTTAGAATTACATTTGCAATATGTATCATTTAAATAAGCAGCTGTTTTTTCCTTTTTGCAAAACCTATTCAATCATTTAAATACAAATGAATTTTCAAGTGACCGCCATAAAGAATTTTCGATATATTAACCTACCAAATACTTAAGGTTTTGAAAGGCCTGAAGGCGTTTGAAAGGAAAAAAGAAATAATTAAACTACTTAAGGGTTCAAAAAGTATATTTTGCATATGAACATTATGAAATAACACACTTAAAAGTAATCGATCAAAATGATATTTTGTTGAATAAGCAAATATTTAAATTGAACCTCTCTCTTTGCCTGAAAAAAAAATCTTAAGATTGCTAAAATACTTTAAAACTCAATTATTGAAAAGAATAAGAAAAAAGGACACACAGATCAAAGAACACACAATAGAGGCGTTACAAAGCCCATTTGCATACATAACGCACTGGCCCTTTAACACAGTAAGAATTGTAAAACAATACAACAATATAACAATATCAATAACACAACTGAAATGTTACTTAGTACATACAAACATATTTATTAAGGAAGGTTTGTTGATAATGTTTTTAACAAATATAGAAAATTCGCCAAACAAAAGAAAATACTTTGAATGAATGAAATAAGTGGTGCTGCAGAGTAGTACGTGTGTTATGTTTTAGTAGATACGAGCAGATTGTGGTATAAATTTCAATATTGTAATTTTGTAATCTATACTCTAGGGAAAACCTTAGAATTTTGTGATATTAAATAACCAAAAATTAAAAAAAAAAAATCTTTAACAATCTTGTAACATATTCTTTCCAAGACACATTGCGTTTAAAATTTGTTTGTTATTTAAACAAATTTTTATCAAAATTCAGAGAAAATTTTTAAATTGTAAATTAAGGGCATTAGAGAATTTGTGTTCAAAATTTTCAATAGCTGATTATGTTTGAAGGAGTGAATAAAATATAAAATGTGTAAAAAGATGCAGATAAATATATACGAGGTATGAGCAATAAGTACCAGAACTAGTCCACAGATATCTTAGGCATTTAAATCTTGACAATATATACATCATCTGCAAGGTACTTCAAAGGACTTTCCATTGCAAAATATTTTCAAGATTTCTTATAAATATTAAACTATTTTACATAAATACTGATAATGGAGTCCACTGGGCGATATCTGTCATTCTGTATATCTGCTCGAAGGCTCCAAATATCTTTGGTATCCAATCAGAAATCATATTAAACCACAACAGACTGATATTATCACACAACCCTCGTTAAAAGTTTATGCATATTTTCAATAACAACTACGACAACAAGTAACCCCATATCTTTAGGACTCCTCATTCATTGAGAATACAAAACATTTCAGTTCATACCAAATCTCCTTTGCCTGACAACGAAGATTTCCACACAAGAAGACGACAACAACAATAGCATGAAGTGTGCTAATACACAACCACAAATGCGCTGGTAAATCCCAAATAAATACCCAAAACACAAGACATATTCGAGCCCTTAAGAAGAACAACTCAATAATGTACTTTATTTTAAATAAAACTATACAAAAGAAAACGATATTTTTATGAACAAAATAAAGATCTCAAATGTCGCAATACTGAAAGCAAAACAATAATGAGACCTCACATGCTCTCTAATGCATGCAATTTTCATCAATGCTAATTCTGCGAAAAATCATCGATGTTTATTTGAAAGACTAGAAAATCCTCTTGAATATTCATTAAGTGAAAAGATTTGTTAATATTCTTTAATATAAATTTCTTTAATTGTAATTTGAAAATATATTTATTTTTGATGTGGTTTTTTCAACTGAATGCACATTTCGGGAATAAAATTTTTCTTAACCCTCTTATGTATAGAGGGTCATATGGGTACCTCTTACCTCTACACTTATTAAAGCACTTAATATTGGCTAAATGAAGGACTAAAGACAGGTCTTTGGTCTGGATTATATATAAGAAAATTGTCCTGCCTGTTCTAGTTCTGTTTTAGTTCTGTTCTAGTTCTGTTTTAGTTCTGTTCTAGTTCTGTTCTAGTTCTGTTCTAGATCTGTTCTAGTTCTGTTCTAGTTCTATTCTAGTTCTATTCTAGTTCTGTTTTAGTTCTGTTCTAGTTCTGCTCTAGTTTCTGTTCTAGTTCTGTTCTAGTTCTGTTCTAGTTCTGTTCTAGTTCTGTTCTAGTTCTGTTCTAGTTCTGTTCTAGTTCTATTCTAGTTCTATTCTAGTTCTGTTCTAGTTCTGTTCTAGTTCTGTTCTAGTTCTGTTCTAGTTTCTGTTCTAGTTCTGTTCTAGTTCTGTTCTAGTTCTGTTCTAGTTCTGTTCTAGTTCTGTTCTAGTTCAGTTCTAGTTCAGTTCTAGTTCTGTTCTAGTTCTGTTCTAGTTCTGTTCTGTTCTAGTTCTGTTCTAGTTCTGTTCTAGTTCAGTTCTAGTTCAGTTCAGTTCAGTTCTAGTTTCAGTTCTAGTTCTGTTCTAGTTTCTGTTCTAGTTCTGTTCTTTCTAGTTCTGTTCTAGTTCTGTTCTAGTTCTGTTCTAGTTCTGTTCTAGTTCTGTTCTAGTTCTGTTCTAGTTCTGTTCTAGTTCTGTTCTAGTTATGTTCTAGTTCTGTTCTAGTTCTGTTCTAGTTCTGTTCTAGTTCTGTTCTAGTTCTGTTCTAGTTCGTTCTAGTTCGTTCTAGTTTGTTCTAGTTCTGTTCTAGTTCTGTTCTAGTTCTGTTCTAGTTCTGTTCTAGTTCTGTTCTAGTTCTGTTCTAGTTTGTTCTAGTTCTTTTCTAGTTCTGTTCTAGTTCTGTTCTAGTTCTGTTCTAGTCTGTTCTAGTTCTGTTCTAGTTCTGTTCTAGTTCTGTTCTAGTTCTGTTCTAGTTCTGTTCTAGTTCGTTCTAGTTCTGTTCTAGTTCTGTTCTAGTTCTGTTCTAGTTCTGTTCTAGTTCTGTTCTAGTTCTGTTCTAGTTCTGTTCTAGTTCTGTTCTAGTTCTGTTCTAGTTCTGTTCTAGTTCTGTTCTAGTTCTGTTCTAGTTCTGTTCTAGTTCTGTTCTAGTTCTGTTCTAGTTCTGTTCTAGTTCTGTTCTAGTTCTGTTCTAGTTCTGTTCTAGTTCTGTTCTAGTTCTGTTCTAGTTCTGTTCTAGTTCTGTTCTAGTTCTGTCTAGTTCTGTTCTAGTTCTGTTCTAGTTCTGTTCTAGTTCTGTTCTAGTTCTGTTCTAGTTCTGTTCTAGTTCTGTTCTAGTTCTGTTCTAGTTCTGTTAGTTCTGCTCTAGTTCTATTCTAGTCTGTTCTAGTTCTATTTTAGTTCTGTTCTAGTTCTGTTCTAGTTCTATTCTAGTTCTGATCTAGTTCTGTTCTAGTTCTGTTCTAGTTCTGTTCTAGTTCTGTTCTAGTTCTGTTCCAGTTCTGTTCTAGTTCGTTCTAGTTCTGTTCTAGTTCTGTTCTAGTTCTGTTCTAGTTCTGTTCTAGTTCTGTTCTAGTTCTGTTCTTGATCTGTTCTAGTTCTATTCTAGTTCTGTTCTAGTTCTTGATCCCAAATCTAACTGTTCCCTTGTGGGTTAATTCTAGAACATAACAGTATTAACTATTCCATTGGAAAATTTTGCACACAACTGATCAAATCACACATTCTCGTCTCTCACACAACAATAGCTGGCAATGTCTGTCATTTTAAACATTCAACGATGCGTGAGAACTTCTTCAGTAAGTTGTGCAATACGTCCGAGACCCATTTAAAGTGTTACTCTACAAAAAAGCTACAGAAGCTCAATAATAATGTTTTATATTAATAAAATAACTACTAAACAACCCCTAAATAATAAATATTAAAAAAATATTATATTTATTACTATCAAAACCATAGGAATCTTATTGCTCATAATATTTCAAGTAGTTTAAGGTCTCTGGATTGTTTTTCGTCATCATCTTCGTCATATTTAACAGTTTTGTAACATTGTTTTTTAAAGAAAGGGATGATTTTGTCAAGTGGTCTCTTCAAATAAATTTGCAACATCCAGTGCGATTTTTTGTATAAGAGGCAGCAACAAGCTTTAAAATTTCGTGCTTACCGAAGTGGTTAGAACTCAAGTAGGGGGAACACCACAAGGTTTTTGCAATTTATGCACAACAACAGATTGTTGCTTAATTTGTGTCCCACAAAAGGATAAAACTGTTCATATAAAGTGTGTGAATTTTTCAATAATATGTGAGTATTTAAATAATTATGAAGGAATCTGTTTAGACAATATCGTTTTTGTTTATTAATGAAAAAGTAAGTTCTACTAACTTTCTAACTTTGTAGCAAAATCACATTATCTTTAATAAAACTTTTCTAGTAGTTTCCATAAAATTTATTGGACTTTTATTAATCAAAACAATTCTATATAATATCTCCTCAAACAAGTGATATTGTCACTTTTTTTATTACAAAAAAGTTCTTTGACATTTGCTTTAAATAGCAAAGAAAAGAAATCATTAGATTCTTATTTTTTTTTCTAAATTATAAAATAGAAACACAATATTTGACTAGACTTTCCAGAAAATGAAATTAATTGAAAAGTGCATTAACCTCTGAAATACATTGTTGTGTGATTTGCATTCAACACAAACCAATCGACAGAAAGAAAAATATAATTTAACTTTTAACGATTATTTTCTTTAATCATCATTTACAACAACAACAAAAACAAACAGAAAATATTTGACTTCCTCCCCGCTTGCAGACTCACTTTGACTCATTCATGTTGCACGTCCACATTTTGTTTCTAAATGTATGAGTATTTTATAACTTCTCGTTTAATAGATCTATTATTATTTATTTTTATTATTGTTATTCTTGTTATTTAGTTCTGTTTTCTTCACTTTATTAAATTTAATTAGAGATTTCGTGTTTATATTTTTAGGGTGCTTTTTTCGGTACAACAATCATTTCTAATTCAAACATTTGTTTGCGTTGTGCAGCTTCTTATTTATTAATAATATTAACAACTATTAGTGTTTCCCGAAAAAAAACCCAAGCAAAATGGAGTTTTTATATTCAAAGTGTAAAATATAATAATGCATTTTACAACCAAAAAAAAGTAATAATTTCATTTTTTGTTCTTTTTCAATTAATTTCAATTAAGCTGCACACTCACCAAACTACGCACCAACCACTCACTCATCTATTCAAACTTACATTCTAAATTTTCGTTTTTAGAAATATTTTAACATTTATTCGAAATTATTGGAGATGTTGTAGTGTAACTGTATGTATGGTTATTTATTTTTAATGATTAAATTAGGGTTCAAATGCCTTTAGGGATACTTTTTATTAAACGAAATTATTTATTTTAAAGTAAATGATACGACAATAATAATTTCAATAAATAAAAACTTTGTGATAGTTCCAACAATTTTCAAAATAATAAACCGGATATTCTGAATCTAACTACTAGAACAGAAAGAACTGGAACAGACCTAGAACAGAACTAGAACAGAACTAGAACAGAACTAGAACAGAACTAGAACAGAACTAGAACAGAACTAGAACAGAACTAGAACACAAGTAGAACACAACTAGAATACAACTAGAACAGAACTAGAACAGAACTAGAACAGAACTAGAACAGAACTAGAACAGAACTAGAACAGAACTAGAACAGAACTAGAACAGAACTAGAACAGAACTAGAACAGAACTAGAACAGAACTAGAACAGAACTAGAACAGAAGTAGAACAGAACTAGAACAAAACTAGAACTAGAACAGAACTAGAACAGAACTAGAACTAGAACAGAACTAGAACTAGAACTAGAAACAGAACTAGAACTAGAACAGAACTAGAACAGAACTAGAACAGAACTAGAACAGAACTAGAACAGAACTAGAACAGAACTAGAACAGAACTAGAACTCAACTAGAAGTCAACTAGAACTCAAGTAGAACTGAACTAGAACTGAACTAGAACTGAACTAGAACTGAACTAGAACTGAACTAGAACTGAACTAGAACTGAACTAGAACTGAACTAGAACTGAACTAGAACTGAACTAGAACTGAACTAGAACTGAACTAGAACTGAACTAGAACTGAACTAGAACTGAACTAGAACTGAACTAGAACTGAACTAGAACTGAACTAGAACTGAACTAGAACTGAACTAGAACTGAACTAGAACTGAACTAGAACTGAACTAGAACTGAACTAGAACTGAACTAGAACTGAACTAGAACTCAACTAGAAGTCAACTAGAACTCAAGTAGAACTGAACTAGAACTGAACTAGAACTGAACTAGAACTGAACTAGAACTGAACTAGAACTGAACTAGAACTGAACTAGAACTGAACTAGAACTGAACTAGAACTGAACTAGAACTGAACTAGAACTGAACTAGAACTGAACTAGAACTGAACTAGAACTGAACTAGAACTGAACTAGAACTGAACTAGAACTGAACTAGAACTGAACTAGAACTGAACTAGAACTGAACTAGAACTGAACTAGAACTGAACTAGAACTGAACTAGAACTGAACTAGAACTGAACTAGAACTGAACTAGAACTGAACTAGAACTGAACTAGAACTGAACTAGAACTGAACTAGAACTGAACTAAAACTGAACTAGAACTGAACTAGAACTGAACTAGAACTGAACTAGAACTGAACTAGAACTGAACTAGAAACTGAACTAGAACTGAACTAGAACTGAACTAGAACTGAACTAGAACTGAACTAGAACTGAACTAGAACTGAACTAGAACTGAACTAGAACTGAACTAGAACTGAACTAGAACTGAACTAGAACTGAACTAGAACTGAACTAGAACTGAACTAGAACTGAACTAGAACTGAACTAGAACTGAACTAGAACTGAACTAGAACTGAACTAGAACTGAACTAGAACTGAACTAGAACTGAACTAGAACTGAACTAGAACTGAACTAGAACTGAACTAGAACTGAACTAGAACTGAACTAGAACTGAACTAGAACTGAACTAGAACTGAACTAGAACTGAACTAGAACTGAACTAGAACTCAACTAGAAGTCAACTAGAACTCAAGTAGAACTGAACTAGAACTGAACTAGAACTGAACTAGAACTGAACTAGAACTGAACTAGAACTGAACTAGAACTGAACTAGAACTGAACTAGAACTGAACTAGAACTGAACTAGAACTGAACTAGAACTGAACTAGAACTGAACTAGAACTGAACTAGAACTGAACTAGAACTGAACTAGAACTGAACTAGAACTGAACTAGAACTGAACTAAACTGAACTAGAACTGAACTAGAACTGAACTAGAACTGAACTAGAACTGAACTAGAACTGAACTAGAACTGAACTAGAACTGAACTAGAACTGAACTAGACTGAACTAGAACTGAACTAGAACTGAACTAGAACTAGAACTGAACTAGAACTGAACTAGAACTGAACTAGAACTGAACTAGAACTGAACTAGAACTGAACTAGAAACTGAACTAGAACTGAACTAGAACTGAACTAGAACTGAACTAGAACTGAACTAGAACTGAACTAGAACTGAACTAGAACTGAACTAGAACTGACTAGAACTGACTAGAACTGAACTGAACTAGAACTGAACTAGAACTGAACTAGAACTGAACTAGAACTGAACTAGAACTGAACTAGAACTGAACTAGAACTGAACTAGAACTGAACTAGAACTGAACTAGAACTGAACTAGAACTGAACTAGAACTGAACTAGAACTGAACTAGAACTGAACTAGAACTGAACTAGAACTGAACTAGAACTGAACTAGAACTGAACTAGAACTGAACTAGAACTGAACTAGAACTGAACTAGAACTGAACTAGAACTGAACTAGAACTGAACTAGAACTGAACTAGAACTGAACTAGAACTGAACTAGAACTGAACTAGAACTGAACTAGAACTGAACTAGAACTGAACTAGAACTGAACTAGAACTGAACTAGAACTGAACTAGAACTGAACTAGAACTGAACTTGAACTCAACTAGAACTCAACTAGAACTCAACTAGAACTGAACTAGAACTGAACTAGAACTGAACTAGAACTGAACTAGAACTGAACTAGAACTGAACTAGAACTGAACTAGAACTGAACTAGAACTGAACTAGAACTGAACTAGAACTGAACTAGAACTGAACAAGAACTGAACTAGAACTGCACCAGAATTGTGAATTAAAACAGAATTTAAAAATTTTCCGTTTTGCTGGGAATTTTACAAAGTTTTTTCTTTAAAAATATTTTACTGCAGAAACTAATTGATTTAAGCAAATCATTATTATTTTGCACATTCGTGTAAAACGTACATTCGTCCACTCCTCAGATTAATAGTTTTCACACCTTTAATCAATAAATTCGTTACAAGCAATAAACAGCAATTAGCAAAATCTTTTACAAAATTTAAAAAACATCATTCGGATTTTTTATTTTTCTTAATTATCCTTAAAAAACACGAAAAGATAGATTTCAAACATATTTTTTTCGGCAAGAGACATTTTAAATTGAAAACCTTAATAACAGTATCACCCCTTAATATTTCTCCCTAACACCCAAAATGCAATCAAGCGCAAAAAGTTTAAAATCTTAAACAATAGCTAAAATTTTTTAATAAAATGAATTATTAAAAAAATCAAATACAACAAAAAAAACTAAAAAGAAAACACTCACACACATAATTGTCATTTTAAAGTGTGTAACGAATAGTCAACTCTCTTGTAGAGATAATAAAATAGACGGACGGACGGACGATAGCACCACGCAGGACCAAAAACCATGACTAATGTTTAACGCATGTTTACACTAAGAACGAAATCCGTGTGATTGAGTAGGAAAGACCAGGAAAGACAATCATTATTATTACGTGTATTATGGTCCTACTGTCACGCTAATAAATTTTGCGCATTTGTAAGTTAAAAACAACAACAATAGCGAACAAATTCACAAAAGTAGGAAAAAAGGAGTGTCGGGGAAATTTTTGGTACCAAGAGTTTATTTGGTAAAAGTGTCAAAATTTAAAGCGTATGGACAATAAGACAAATAGATTAAGTCAAGCAGAAGGTTCTGTTTTCAACAACAACTAAAAAACTCTTATTGAAAAGGATATGGATAAAAATGTTGCAATTGTTCACAGTCTTAGTACCTTTAGAGAGTAGGTACGTTTTTTTCGCGGACCTAAAAAACAAAAGGTTGACACGCGTTTAAATTTTAAAGTTTTTTTGTTTAACACTTTTTGTTTATTTAGTAAAGAAATCAATATAACAGTGGGGTTTTCTTAAATGAAAATATTAAAAGGGAAAAGTACTAAATTGCCAAAAGCCAATTTAGCGTTATTTTTTATTTAACACATTTTAAAATAAACATTAAGAGAATTTATTATAGATTTTGATGTAGTAGTAATAGTAATAAAATAAATATTTTAATAACTTTAGTTTTATATTCTACAAGAATCACATACACGTGAATTTTTCTTATCAGTGGGAAATGCGGGTCCATAATTTTGTTATTATTTCCTATTGACTTTTGTAAATTGTACTATTTTGATGGGAATTGTGAACACATTTAAATACCAAGTATCAATTGAAAGAACGTAATAATTTGTTAAAATAGTCCTATAAATGTAATGATTGATTGACTATTGATAGTCTATTGATTAGACTACAGACAAGATTATAGTAAAAACTATTCAACTGACTACTGTCTAGTCTAGTATCTAGTATAGACTAGACTATAGATAAGACTATAGACTAGAATATTGGTTAGACTATAGGCTAGACTGTAGAATAGACTATAGGTTAGGCTATAGACTAGACTATAGACAAGACTATAGACTAGACTATAGACTAGACTATAGACTAGACTATAGACTAGACTATAGACTATACTATAGACTAGACTATAGACTAGACTATAGACTAGACTATAGACTAGACTATAGACTAGACTATAGACTAGACTCTAGACTAGACTATAGACTAGACTATAGACTAGACTATAGACTAGACTATAGACTAGACTATAGACTAGACTATAGACTAGACTATAGACTAGACTATAGACTAGACTATAGACTAGACTATAGACTAGACTCAAAATCTTTGCATTTAAATTGAGATCCATTGTCTGAAACCAAAGTCTCCGGAACCCCATAGCAGTTAAAAATGTCAGTCCGTAAATAATTTATAATGTCCTTCGAAACAAATTTCTTAAGCGGTTTAAGAAAAGTGAATTTTGAAAAATGGTCCAGTACAATTAGTAGTCCAATGTGTCCCTTCTTTGTCCTTGGAAATGGTCCTATTAAGTCTACGTATAGTCGTTGAAATGGTCGTTCAGTATCTGTCATCTGTCCCAAAGGTGGTCGTAAAATATTTGTCGGAGTCTTCGAAGTCTTACAAAGGTCACAATTTTTAATATAGTCCTTAACGTCAGTAACAAGTCGAGGCCAATAAAAGTATTGTCGAATCCGTTCGATAGTTTTAGTGATTCCACCATGTGCCGATGTTGGTGTATTGTGTGCCGAATATATAACGTCTCGTCTTAGTTCTGTCGGTACATATAGTTTCCACAAATTTGATTCGTCAGTCTCACCAGAAAAAAATTCAGTTCTCTTATAAATGTAATTGTCCAAAATTTTGTAGTCCGGTAACCCTGAATTTTGAAAATCGTCTCGTAATTTAGAATATTCGACAGTTTTAAATGCGTCCGAGTCAAGGTCAATTGCCGGTAATGTCTCCAACTCAATAGAGCTCAAAAAGTCTTCGCCTTCATGGGCCCGAGACAGCGTATCAGGGACAACGTTTTCTCTCCCACTTCAGTGTTCAATCGTGAAATTGAAACCTTGAAGTTTCAATGCCCACCGAGCTAAACGACCGGAGAGATCACGTTGACCCATCAACCACTTCAAACTAGCGTGATCGGTCACAACCTTAAACTCTAAGCCCTCAATGTACGATCTAAACTTTTTGATCGCCATCACTACGGCTAGACATTCTAGTTCCGTAATGGTATAGTTTCTTTGAGCTTTATTGAGTTTATGAGACATATAGGCAATTGGCCTCTCTGTCCCGTCCTCGTCTTTCTGCGCCAATACTGCACCCACCCCATAAGTGCTAGCATCACACTGTAAAATAAAAGGTTTACTATAATCGGGATGAATGAGTAATGGTGCTGACGTCAGTTTTGTCTTTAGTTTGTCAAAAGCTTCTTGAGCTTGGTCAGTCCAATTAAAAGTATTTTTCTTTGTCAGTAGTTCTGTCAAAGGAAATGTCAACGCCGAATAATCCTGAATAAATCTCCTGTACCATCCAGTCATGCCTAAAAATCGTCTTAAATGTTTTATGGATTTTGGTACAGGGAAGTCTTGAATAGCTTTAATTTTGTCTTCGTCCACTTGCAACGTCCCGTTTCCTACAACAAATCCTAAATATTTAACACGGCTTAGTGCAAAGCTACTTTTCCTTACATTGATTGTCAAACCTGCTTTTCGAAGATTCGTTGCAACCTCCATCAAGTGTGTCAAATGTTCGTCAAAAGTCTGCGAAACAACAAGTAAGTCATCTAGATATACAAAAACGTGAGTTTTCAAGTTGTACGGAATGACCATGTCCATTAGTCGGCACAACGATTGCGGTGCGTTACAAAGTCCAAACGGCATTCTTGTAAATTGATACAATGGCCGATTAGGGACTGTAAAAGCTGTCTTTGGTTTCGAGGCTTCGTCCAGTTTAATTTGCCAAAAGGCGTCTTTCAGATCAATCTTTGAAATACAATGAACTGGAGGAAGTCTCGATAAAATTCCGTCAATGTTCGGTATCGGGTATGCGTCCTTAACTGTCACGGAGTTTAATTTTCGACTGTCCACACACATCCTAACTTTTCCAGGTTTGACAACAACGACTGTTGGGGATGACCAAGGTGAATTTGGAGCTTCCTCTATAACTCCGAGAGAAATCATACGATCTAATTCCCCGCAAAGCTGTTTCTCTACCGCCGGTGAAATCGGATAATAACGTTGTTTTATAGGTTTTGCATCACCCGTGTCAATACTATGCTGTATAAGAGTAGTACAGCCTAAACCATCTACTTCAGAGTTAGGGAACGTTTCTGTTCAGCAGTCAGTTGAAGTTTGTCCGGGTCAGATTCGGCACAATCAATTTCACCAACAATTGGCAAAGAAATTTTTAGTCCAAAATCTGTCCAAAAGTCATAGCCACAAATTATGTCTTGTCTGATCGTCGGAACCACTAAAAATTCAAAATGTTTAGTCTGTCCTTGAAATGTCACGTCTAATGTCGCTGTCCCTAAAACGTTCTGTCGTTGCCCGTCTGCAGTACGTACGTTGCCTAAACATTTACTAAAATTTGGTTCACTCTGAATTTCTAACGCTAAATTTCCTCCAATTACGCTCTTATTCGCGCCACTATCTAAAAGAGCCAAATGGAATTTATCATTAACTTTTATGTTAATGTAGGGCCTACTATCAAATTCTTGAGAAATAATTGGAGAAATTGTATAAATTTTGAACTTCCTAATTTTGCGATAAAATTCTCTAATTCTTTTTGAAGATCTACTAATCTTGTTTTCACCGAAAATCCTCGCACGAGCTTTCTTATATTCAGCCAAACGGATGTGATATGGCTTCATCAGAGGGTGTACGTTTTCTGTTTTATTGTCTTTAGTATCAGTCCCGTTTTCGTTGTCCGAGTTAATGTACGAAGTTTTATGTCTAATATCACCGGATGTTCTTAATGCGTCCGTCGAACATCCTTCTGTCCGTTTCCCGAATGCTTTTTCGAGCATTTAGTGCAGTTCGGTTTGTATATGTCCTTGGCACCACAACCGTAACAGAAGATTCGTCTTGGTTCCATACAGTCGAAATATGTATGTCCATCTTTGTCACAATTCCAACATTTAACTTGTTGAAGTGCGCAAATGTCCTCAGTTTCTGTATTATTAATGTCAAGGTCATTGTCCTCGCCGTCAATTTCCGAAATACGTCCTCTGTCAGTCTTGCGATAATCGTATTTTTGTACGTCCTTCATGAACTTTTCATGTTTCCTAACCTCTTTACGAAGTTGGGAAACACTGGAAATTTCTAAATGTAGAAGTTCATGACGAACTTCTGTCTTTAAATTTCGAATTAGGGTCTCACACAAGTCACGGTCTGAAATTGGCGTCTTAAGTCTATCTGTCATGGCCAAAATTGTGTCTAGATATTCGTCAAAATTTTCATTGTGTTTCTGTCTTCGTCTTCTAATGTCTTCAAGGATGTCAAAATCCGTCGTGTCATCTTTGTATTGGTTCCGTAATGCTGTTGTTAAAGAATGCCAGTCCATGTCATATGTCTGTCTGTGGTATCTCCAATACCATTCGAGGGCCTTGCCTTCAAAGAGGCAGTGTGCATGTTTGCACAAAATATCGAAGTCTCCTCGAAGATTGTTGGTCGTCAAAATATTAATTCTGTAAATGAATTCGTCCACAGTCATTTGATTGTCATGTCCGGTGAATTTTATTCGCCAATTGCGAATTATATTGAGAACTTTCTCAGCAAGAAATGGTTCTTGTTCTGAGTTATGGTTAGGTCTCGGTTCAATAGGTGAAATATTATCGTGGTTTTCTTGTCTAGTCTGATTGTTTTGAATAGCAATGTTTTGAACTACTGCTGACAATTCATTTGAAATTAAATTCATCATTTCATTTCGAAATGATCCCAAGGACTCAGCAACAATTTGTCTAATTTGTGTCTCGTTTGAATTGCCAGTTGGTCCGTTTTGTGATTGTCCTGTTCTTTTCGATCGCGTTCTTACACCTGTGTTTGATGAGTCCATATCTACCGTGAAGCTCACATTAGTTGGCTGATCGATGTTTGATAAATTTTCTTGACTTCGTGTCAAAGGCATGTTTCAAATTGTATTTAAACTCAATAAAGATAATATATTCCACTACTCGGTTAATTAACATATAGTTAGGAACCAGATAATAAAAAAAATATGACCTAAATTCAAACTATAAAACAAAAAAATAAATAAGGCTTATCTAAACTTTCCAAAGAGTATTTTATTGACAAATAAATATCAACAAATAAATCTCATTAAGAAAGTATAGAAAATATAGAGGAAAAATCTCAGTTATTATATGAGGGTAGGTAATCAAAACAACTCCAATTACAAAAATCCCGATCATAATAAAAACTAAGCAAAAATTTTGAAAACTAAAAATTTACCCAAAAATAATGTATGTTATTCGCGAGTAAGATCTCAATAAAACTCAAGATCAAAAATCTCAAACAAAAAAATCATACAAAAGATAGAAGTTTTATTAAATATTTGGATCAGAATTCTATTTAAAAAAAATCTGAAAATCCAAAATATTTTCAAAAACGGAATTGAGGAAAACAAAATAAAGAGAAAGTTAGTTAATACCACGATTGATTGTTTTGTTTGGAACTTCAGCCAACATGTAAATAAAATTGTTCAAATTATATGTCCTAAGTGTTTACCAAAGGCATGTAGAACTATTTAGCTGAGGCCCCACGTTGGGCGCCATTAAATTTAGACTAGACTTTAGACTAGACTTTAGACTAGACTATAGACTAGACTATAGACTAGACTATAGACTAGACTATAGACTAGACTATAGACTAACTATAGACTAGACTATAGACTAGACTAGACTATAGACTAGACTATAGACTAGACTATAGACTAGACTATAGACTAGACTATAGACTAGACTATAGACTAGACTATAGACTAGACTATAGACTAGACTATAGACTAGACTATAGACTAGACTATAGACTAGACTATAGACTAGACTATAGACTAGACTATAGACTAGACTATAGACTAGACTATAGACTAGACTATAGACTAGACTATAGACTAGACTATAGACTAGACTATAGACTAGACTATAGACTAGACTATAGACTAGACTATAGACTAGACTATAGACTAGACTATAGACTAGACTATAGACTAGACTATAGACTAGACTATAGACTAGACTATAGACTAGACTATAGACTAGACTATAGACTAGACTATAGACTAGACTATAGACTAGACTATAGACTAGACTATAGACTAGACTATAGACTAGACTATAGACTAGACTATAGACTAGACTATAGACTAGACTATAGACTAGACTATAGACTAGACTATAGACTAGACTATAGACTAGACTATAGACTAGACTATAGACTAGACTATAGACTGGACTATAGACTAGACTATAGACTGGACTACAGACTATAGTCTACACTATTGGCTTAACCACATTCTAAAATGTACTCTTTCTAATCTGTAGTCTTTACTATAGAATAACTTCTTCTTAAATTTTGAAACCAATCTAATATTTAATGCATTTAAAACAAACATATGATTAATTAATTTTCGATTTAATCTAACAAACTGGCATTTTAAACCCAAAAACAAATCTCAAAAATCCCAACAAAAATGACAACGAATATTAATGAACATTTCAAAACATTAGGAAATTATCACACACATACAGAGAAATCACTTTGGCATAAAATTAACAGACTGATGAACGGACAGACAAACATACATACATATGTACATCCAGATATAACAAACAACTTCAAACAGAATTTCAGTCGACAGATAACACACAGAAAAGTCCTTTGTATTTTAGTATTTGTATTTCAGTAACAGGATAATGAACAACAGTTTAGGCCAAACAAAGGATAATCACAAAATAAAACAACAACAAAGAACAAACAAAAACACAAGAACAAAGACATCCAGAGTGAGATATAATGCAAATATTACAAGTGTTCACATACCTACTCTTAATCGTAATAATACAAATTAAATTAATTGTTTTTTGATGTCTTAACATAATGTTCCCATCGAAAGTCAGTAAACAAAACGAAAAGATTTTCAATCTTACCAAGAATTATAAACAAATTTACACGCTTTTTGAAAATGGGTGGTCTGAATATTATCTCTTTACTAAAGTTATGTGATTTTTTCCTCTCTAAGGGAGATAAACTAAATGCCTTAGTATTGTGTGGGGGGATAAATAATCCTTTTATAAAGTGTTTACACAAGTAGCATAATGCGATGTTAATCTCAAATGTCAATAACACTACATCAACCAAGCATTGTTGGAATTCAACTCCCCTTCTAAATTTGTTGCTTGGATGTGTGTGTCTTCTTATTTTGGCAACAAAAGGACGAGTAACAAAGGCAATTAAGGAAACACAACAAATAGCTGGATAAAGGAGCAACTCAAATACTATCAACACAATTCTAGTAAACTAATAAACAACAACATCAACATCTTTGCTAGGATAATAAAAATAAATAATACAAGATTGTATAAATTTAGTTACCTTTAAGATTTGCTAAGGGAAAAATAAACGAAAAACGTAAGCGAAAGTTCTTAATCCTTTAAGACTAATTACACCAATATTTACTGCACATGTTGGGAGCTGTGTTTGTATTTTTCTCTTTTGCTTATTTAGCATCATTAAAAGGTGTTTGATTAATTGACGAAAAACAAACATTTATTTCTTAATCTTAATGACACTTTTTGCTACAATTAACAAAATCTTTTTAACATCACATGTCATCTTAATTGTCACTTGGTGTAATAAAAATTACAATTAAAATTAAGCAAATTGTTCAAAATGTTCGATATGCTTTTATAGTCTATAGTCTAGTCTATAGTCTAGTCTATAGTCTAGTCTATAGTCTAGTCTATAGTCTAGTCTATAGTCTAGTCTATAGTCTAGTCAATAGTCTAGTCTATAGTCTAGTCTATAGTCTAGTCTATAGTCTAGTCTATAGTCTAGTCTATAGTCTAGTCTATAGTCTAGTCTATAGTCTAGTCTATAGTCTAGTCTATAGTCTAGTATCTTGTTCTGTCTTTAGTTGATAACCATATGTTGCAGCAACTTGTTGCCAAAAACTCTTTTTTATTTTGTGTGAAAATCATACAAATTTTTAGTTTTTATTCCATAAAACTCATATTAGTTTTTTTGCCTAATCCCTTGGAACGCTTAAACTACAGTATTGATAATCATAACCATCAATGGATCATTTAATAAACCACTAAACAGTCATTACAATGTAATAACACAACATGCCACAAAATCTTGATGACTTTTGATGGGATTTTTTCGCTACTATTTGTTTTGTTTTTTTTTTCACTTTTATTTTCGGGAAAAATAAATTACAGTATTAATAACAGCAATCAACCAGTAAAATGTTTGTGACTGCTGCAGTCATGCAGTGGGAACTGGTGGCAAGCAGTAGTAGTAGTTCGTTTATAGCTAAGAGTGGTTGTTGTTGGTGGTGGTTGGTGGCAAAATTGTAAATCGCAACACTTTATTGTCACATTAGATTAATAATGTGCTTTTAATAATGTCAAAAAGGATACAGGATATAGCAGCAACAAAAAACGTATGCTTTGTGTCACAAGCAATATAAGTGTTTTTTTTTTTGTGTATTTGCAACAAACAAGGGGAGTGAGTGTTGCAACTCAACAGACTCTAAATGCTTTGTCTGGGTTATTGATGAAAATGACAGGAGTTTAGAAAAACTAGAATAGAATTGAAATTTCGAAACACTTCAACAAGGGAGAGTATTGAAAAAAATTATACGACAAAACTAGAAAATAGATAAAAAGGACGAAACTCTAGAACTGCTAGAAGTAATTAATGCTGATGGTGGTGGTGGATGTTGTTGCTGCTTTTAAAATAGTGCTTTCAAACTCTGTCTTTTGAATTTTAAAGTTTGCAGTTTAGAATTAAAAAAAAAGCAGCTGCTCTTTCTCACCTTAAGGATTTAACAGGAGTTTTAGACAACTGTGTAATGTCAAGTTAATTTTTTTTTTATATTTTTTTGTCAAAGAGTTTAAATAAACACCTTTTGTTTAAACATTAATTTAATTACGTGCTTAGAAGTACTAATGTTTTCTTCTTCCTCTATTCTGGCTAAAACCGGCAACACAATTAATACAGTTTCCGTCTAAACCAAAAAAAAAAAAAAAACAACCAACAACTAACTACCAAGAACGTGAGATAAACCTTACGGCTGCAAGTACTACTAGAAACATTTAAAACTAACAGCAGCTTGTTTGTTGTAATGTTCCAAATTACAAAACTCCGAACACTCGGTAAGTTTAACCCAATTGTAGAAAAGTAAAAAATGAAAATTGTAAAACTTAAATTTAAAAAAATATTTAGTTATAACTAAGGGAGAGAAGAGACTAACTCGTAAACTAACAGCAAAATACCACTCACTATAATGATGTTAATGTTGATCATCATTGCATACATGCCAGTGATCATGATGATGATGTTGCGTCGTGGGAATTTCTCTAAAGTGGCATGCGGGTGTGGAGTTGGTTGTTTCAATCAACTTTTTAGTTTGTTTATATTTATAGATATTTTCCTTTTTTTTGTATCTGAAACAATTAATGAAAATAAGGTTGAGGTTAGTTTTTTTCGATTTTCTATAAACAAATAATTTGTCTTCTAAACTCTAAAGACAGTCAATCATATATCTTTCATTTAACTTAACAAATCAGTAAGTTGTTTCGTACAACCTGGGAACAAATTTTGTTCCCCCCAAAACAATCCGATATTTTACTAATTGATTAATTATTTCTAGACTAAACAGTAGTTCATTTCATTATTGGGTTTTCAAAAAAAAGTCTCCTCCCCAAAACACCTTGAGGCCTTAATAATGCACTTGTTTTTTACCTATTTAAGACATTACAGACAATTGATTATCTGATAGAATTTAAAGTTAGAAAAATAATTTCTTAGACGCCACTTAAGTTGGCGTCGTGTAATAATGAAAAAAAGAATTGAAAAACTTTATTTTCAACTCAACAAGTTTGTAAAATTCGAACTTAAGATTAATTTATTTTAATTTCCGGGAATTTTGTTAAAAGTTTACAATGCCTTAAGTTATTTAGCTTTAATTCCAGTTCAGTTTCAGTTCTGTTCTAGTTCTGTTCTAGTTCTGTTCTAGTTCTGTTCTAGTTCTGTTCTAGTTTCTAGTTGTCTAGTTCTGTTCTAGTTCTGTTCTAGTTCTGTTCTAGTCGTTCTAGTTGTTCTAGTTCTGTTCTAGTTCTGTTCTAGTTCTGTTCTAGTTCTGTTCTAGTCTAGTTCTGTTCTAGGTTCTGTTCTAGTTCTGTTCTAGTTCTGTTCTAGTTCTGTTCTAGTTCTGTTCTAGTTCTGTTCTAGTTCTGTTCTAGTTCTGTTCTAGTTCTGTTCTAGTTCTGTTCTAGTTCTGTTCTAGTCGGTTCTAGTTCTGTTCTAGTTCTGTTCTAGTTCTGTTCTAGTTCTGTTCTAGTTCTGTTCTAGTTCTGTTCTAGTTCTGTTCTAGTTCTGTTCTAGTTCTGTTCTAGTTCTGTTCTAGTTCTGTTCTAGTTCTGTTCTAGTTCTGTTCTAGTTCTGTTCTAGTTCTGTTCTAGTTCTGTTCTAGTTCTGTTCTAGTTCGTTCTAGTTTCTAGTTCTGTTCTAGTTCTGTTCTAGTTCTGTTCTGTTTCTGTTCTAGTTCTGTTCTAGTTCTGTTCTAGTTCTGTTCTAGTTCTGGTTCTAGTTCGTTCTAGTTCATCAGTTCTAGTTCATGTTCTAGTTCAGTTCTAGTTCAGTTCAGTTCTAGTTCTGTTCTAGTTCTGTTCTAGTTCTGTTCTAGTTCTGTTCTAGTTCTGTTCTAGTTCTGTTTTAGTTCTAGTTCTGTTCTAGTTCTGTTCTAGTTCTGTTTCTAGTTCTGTTTTAGTTCTGTTCTAGTTTCTGTTCTAGTTCTGTTCTAGTTCTGTTCTAGTTCGTTCTAGTTCTGTTCTAGTTCTGTTCTAGTTCTGTTCTAGTTCTGTTCTAGTTCTGTTTCTAGTTCTGTTCTAGTTTCTGTTCTAGTTCTGTTCTAGTTCTGTTCTAGTTCTGTTCTAGTTCTGTTCTAGTCTGTTCTAGTTCTAGTTTCTGTCTAGTTCTGTTCTAGTTCTGTTCTAGTTCTGTTCTAGTTCTGTTCTAGTTGTCTAGTTCTGTCTAGTTCGGTTCTAGTTCGTTCTAGTTCTGTTCTAGTTCTGTTCTAGTTTCCGGTTTCTAGTTCTGTTCTAGTTCTGTTCTAGTTCTGTTCTAGTTCTGTTCAGTTCTGTTCTAGTTCTGTTCTAGTTCTGTTCTAGTTCTGTTCTAGTTTCTGTTCTAGTTCTGTTCTAGTTCTGTTCTAGTTCTGTTCTAGTTCTGTTTCTAGTTCTGTTCTAGTCTGTTCTAGTTCTAGTCTAGTTCTGTTCTAGTTCTGTTATAGTTCTGTTCTAGTTCTGTTCTAGTTCTGTTCTAGTTCTGTTCTAGTTCTGTTCTAGTTCTGTTCTAGTTCTGTTCTAGTTCTGTTCTAAGTTCTGTTCTAGTTCTGTTTCTAGTTTCTATTCGAGTTCTGTTCTAGTTCTGTTCTAGTTCTGTTCTAGTTCTATTCGAGTTCTTTTCTAGTTCTATTGTAGTTCTCTTCTAGTGCCAGGCTAAAGTTTTACCAACCTAACGGAAATATTTCCCTTTCTGTCAAGGTCTATATTCCCTTCGTAAAAAATTTAAAAACAAAACCATATTTACAAATATTAATTTTATAAAGCGATCATCTTTCTAACTTTACCTTTCAACCCAAAACCCAATATCATGATCACCTCTCCTTATCACAAAAAATGATGACATGTAATATGATCTGCGCTGATCTAAGCAAACTCGGATGTGACGTTTTATAATAATAAACGTTGGGTATATGTGTTTCTTTTTGTATAAACAGATGAAAGTTTTTCTAAAACGTCAATATTTTGTTTATTATTTTTAACTAACAAATGATCTTCACAATAATGATGATGATAAGTTTTCTACAAAATGTTACAAATAAAAACAAGAATGTCGCGTGCCTAAAAATTCAATTTTCGAGGCTCATGTTACAATATAGAAAAATGAAAAAAATATAAAATTCCAATTTGATGGACAACACGCTATGTTTGAGTAATATACATATATAAATATGTATGTTTCCTAATAGGAAAATTATTTTAATGGAAAATTTGAATTTGAATTTTCTAGGGTGTCATCATTATGGACATTATAATTAAAATTATTTATTATCATCTAACGCCAAGAGGATTAAATTGACCTTAACTTATTAACATATGTGTGGTTAGATGGATGGTTAGTTTGGCTAGATCACTATTTGATTGGTGTTAATTGTTTTATCGCTCTATTCTTTTTCTATTTCAAAAACACACACACACAGTTGGAAGGACTTACAATACTCCACTTAGAATATGATTAAACAGTTTTTAGTTTAAAACACTTTCAATTCCATTAAGATCATCATTTTCAACATCATGCAACATAAATTCTAGTAACAATATCCAGTTGCAGCCGAAATAATTATAATAAAATGTTACTAAAATATTTTAGGTAAAATTTATTGTTGTAATATGAAAATGTTTTTCTGAACGTGTTTTGTGGTGGGTGTTGATATAAACATGTGTGTTTATTTCTGTTTTCTGTAGTTTATCTATGCAAATTCATTTCAACCTCCTCTTCGAAAACTACTGCCACTTATTATTACTCGTACTGCAACTGATAATATTCTAATTATATGTATTTGAACAGTTTCGTAGTGTTGTCTATCTTGGTGTTATTTTGCTTTGTATGTTAGCCTCAGTTGCAGGAATGTTGCTGTATGTAATTTAACATACGGGTGTGATAATATAGCACGAGCTAAAACTGAGAAATCGTTTTAGGTTTGTTTATATCTTAAGTTCCTGGTATTATTAGGATGGAATACTTTCTGGCCGTTGATTGGACTTTAAAATTTGGTAAATTTCAAGATTTTAACTGAAACTGACTGAAACTGAACTACTGAACTAGAACTGAAACTAGAACTGAACTAGAACCTGAACTCAGAACTGAACTAGAACTGAACTAGAACTGAACTAGAACTGAACTAGAACTGACTAGAACTGAATGACTGAACTAGAACTGAAACTAAACAGAGAAACTGAACTAGAACTGAACTAACTGAACTAGAACGGAACTAGAACGGAACTAGAACTGAACTGAACTGAACTAACTGAACTAGAAACTGAACTAGAACTGACTAGAACTGAACTAGAACTGAACTAGAACTGAACTTAGAACTGAACTAGAACTGAACTAGAACTGAACTAGAACTGAACTAGAACTGAACTAAGAACTGAACTAGAACTGAACTAGAACTGACTAGAACTGAACTAAAACTGAACGAGAACTAGAACTAGAACTGAACTAGAACTGAACTAGAACTGAACTAGAACTGAACTAGAACTGAACTAGAACTGAACTAGAACTGAACTAGAATGAACTAGAACTGAACTAGAACTGAACTAGAACTGAACTAGAACTGAACTAGAACTGAACTAGAACTGAACTAGAACTGAACTAGAACTGAACTAGAACTGAACTAGAACTGAACTAGAACTGAACTAGAACTGAACTAGAACTGAACTAGAACTGAACTAGAACTGAACTAGAACTGAACTAGAACTGAACTAGAACTGAACTAGAACTGAACTAGAACTGAACTAGAACTGAACTAGAACTGAACTAGAACTGAACTAGAACTGAACTAGAACTGAACTAGAACTGAACTAGAACTGAACTAGAACTAGAACTGAACTAGAACTGAACTGAACTGAACTGAACTAGAACTGAACTAGAACTGAACTAGAACTGAACTAGAACTGAACTAGAACTGAACTAGAACTGAACTAGAACTAGAACTGAACTAGAACTGAACTAGAACTGAACTAGAACTGAACTAGAACTGAACTAGAACTGAACTAGAACTGAACTAGAACTGAACTAGAACTGAACTAGAACTGAACTAGAACTGAACTAGAACTGAACTAGAACTGAACTAGAACTGAACTAGAACTGAACTAGAACTGAACTAGAACTGAACTAGAACTGAACTAGAACTGAACTAGAACTGAACTAGACTGAACTAGAACTGAACTAGAACTGAAACTAGAACTGAACTAGAACTGAACTAGAACTGAACTAGAACTGAACTAGAACTGAACTAGAACTGAACTAGAACTGAACTAGAACTGAACTAGAACTGAACTAGAACTGAACTAGAACTGAACTAGAAACTGAACTAGAACTGAACTAGAACTGAACTAGAACTGACTAGAACTGAACTAGAACTGAACTAGAACTGAACTGAACTGAACTAGAACTGAACTAGAACTGAACTAGAACTGAACTAGAAACTGAACTAGAACTGAACTAGAACTGAACTAGAACTGAACTAGAACTGAACTAGAACTGAACTAGAACTGAACTAGAACTGAACTAGAACTGAACTAGAACTGAACTAGAACTGAACTAGAACTGAACTAGAACTGAACTAGAACTGAACTAGAACTGAACTAGAACTGAACTAGAACTGAAACTAGAACTGAACTAGAACTGAACTAGAACTGAACTAGAACTGAACTAGAACTGAACTAGAACTGAACTAGAACTGAACTAGAACGGAACTAGAACTGAACTAGAACTGAACTAGAACTGAACTAGAACTGAACTAGAACTGAACTAGAACTGAACTGAACTGAAGAACTGAACTAGAACTGAACTAGAACTGAACTAGAACTGAACTAAACTGAACTAGAACTGAACTAGAACTGAACTAGAACTGAACTAGAACTGAACTAGAACTGAACTAGAACTGAACTAGAACTGAACTAGAACTGAACTAAACTGAACTAGAACTGAACTAGAACTGAACTAGAACTGAACTAGAACTGAACTAGAACTGAACTAGAACTGAACTAGAACTGAACTAGAACTGAACTAGAACTGAACTAGAACTGAACTAGAACTGAACTAGAACTGAACTAGAACTGAACTAGAACTGAACTAGAACTGAACTAGAACTGAACTAGAACTGAACTAGAACTGAACTAGAACTGAACTAGAACTGAACTAGAACTGAACTAGAACTGAACTAGAACTGAACTAGAACTGAACTAGAACTGAACTAGAACTGAACTAGAACTGAACTAGAACTGAACTAGAACTGAACTAAACTGAACTAGAACTGAACTTGAACTGAACTAGAACTGAACTAGAACTGAACTAGAACTGAACTAGAACTGAACTAGAACTGAACTAGAACTGAACTAGAACTGAACTAGAACTGAACTAGAACTGAACTAGTACTGAACTAGAACTGAACTGGAATAGTTCAGCACATTGAATGTTTCGTTATTGGATTACAATTCATTTAAAATTAAAATTTGTTCAAAAGATTTTTCTTTAATTTCGGTGTTAAAGGTTTTTCTCGAAACAACATTTCTATTTTATTTAAACAAAAAATTCTAAATAAATATGTATTTGATTGAATTAATAAAATACCAAATAAAACCAGACTTTAAGGTGGTAAGTTGTCAGAATAAATGTTTAAATATTTTAGGGTTTTTTTTCCTCATACATGTTTAGTAGAGTTGGTTTTTGTTTTCTTAATCCTATAAATTGTTAAACAAATAAAAAATGTTTTTAAAAGTGTTCCCAGAAAACGAAACCCAAGTAAATACAGACAGACAGACAAAACTGACAAAAGATGCTCGTGCTTCGAGAAAAAATGCATCAATTTGTATTGTCATTAGTAGAACTGATTCATTCTAAAATACTAAATATGATCGAGCGAGTGAGTGAGTGTGTTTTAACAGTGTAATTTGATATATTTATGAAATATTGATGAAACAACAAGCAAACTAAAGCTGGGAAAGATACACACTCAGTAGGTACTTTGTTCTTTTCAAAAACAAAATAAACAACCAAATAAAATGTTTAAAAAAATTAAAGAAAAATTTATAGGGACACCACCACTGGACTACATGGTTGTGTTTTAGATTCGAAAACGTTTCTGTGTATTTTGTACAATGATCATAAGAGAGGTATTATTTTACTCCTTTTGCTCTTGAAAATTTCATCTGCTATTGTGTGTTGTGTAATATTGATTCGATTTACTCTGATCGCTGCCTACGATCAATGAAAAGGATTTTCTGGAAAAACGTAATCAAAACCAATGCAATGATACCACAATACCTTATGAACTAAAACGAATTGAAAATACATTTAAATGATTTTTGGTTAAACGTTTCAAGATGATCATTATGATGAGCGGCCCGAAAGAGTAGACACAACAAATTAAAAACCAAACAATAAACGCCTTTTGTCAAGAAGCAGCTGTAACTGTCAAAGCAAAAGTAGACCTAATAGAAAAACTCCTGGTATATTCTTTTTCATATACATATATAATTCTAAACATGTATGAGTTTGTGGCAACAACCAACCACCTTGCTATAGCCCATACTGTAAAGGGCACACACTACACTTTGAACTACATTCCAATAAAAAAAGATTTTTAAAAAGAAACACACAAAAGTACGGACAGACAGACATTCAAACGGTTGGTGATGATTGAAAGTCAAAAGGCTCGTGCTTGTTTAAAACCTACATCTTTCATTCAATTCATTTTCAACTCTTCCATTTCAGTTTCAATTTCAATACACAAAACTCTTAAAGAATCTCATACAATCGCATCAAATCAAGCCCAGACGAGGATCCTACTGCAAACAACTGAAAATAGGAAATAAAATCCCAAAGATTGTAACTATTGTAATGAAATCATAAAGTGTTAATAGACTTAGACTACAGGAATCTAACTCTTGAAATAATAGCAAAATAATTGAGTAACTCCATCACTTTCCTATTCATCAATACCCAAAAAGAACAATAAACCACAATCAACATGGAAATGCAGCTAAAGAAAGACAAAAAATAAAAGGTGCACTCCCTCCTCTTCATTAATTCACATAAAGCAGCAGAAGGCTTAAATCCATCAATCTTGTCTACATGTGTCAAAAATCTGCACAGAAAAAATAAAGTATCAAATTAAAGAAAATTCCCACCAACAAATCTGGCAAAAAATCAAGAGAAAATTTTCAAGAGGAGATAATAATAAACCTTTATGGTGGATTTGTAAGTAACCCTTTCTTTCTAAATTTAAATCCAGTTTGACTGAGCAGTTTTTAATAAACATGTGTAACATCACTTAACCTCACTATTGTTGCGCTGAAAATAAAGGAAGTTACACCTTTTTTCCTATTACCAGAGTGTCCTATATCCTGTGTATCCCATAAAGGGATTAATGTTTGCTTACATATGTTTTGTTTAAATAAATGTTTAGTTTGTTAACAAGTTAATTTAATTTATTTCTTCTTTTACTTCTGTTTGTCACGTTGATGACGTTGACATTACGACATTTTCCCCGCCATAAAAGTATAGGATCTGTGTGTGTGTGTTTTTAAGGATATTTAAATGTGTGGTTCTCTTTTGTGGGTTTGACATGACTTAACCGGAAAAACATAAACAAATTTTAATTAATTTTTATATACCTTTGTTAACCTCTTAATGGAAATAAGTGGTTTTCTTTGTGGTTTTTCCTTACAAAGGATTCTCTATTATGATAAGCTGTGTTGCGATAACTCTTTTAATCCCAACTGACTTTTGTAATCCTTAAACCAGTTTGTTGATTCTAGTTTATAGTCTAGTCTAATCTATAGACTAGTATATAGTCTACTCCACAGCCTATTCTAAAGTCCAGTCTATAGCCTTGTCATAGTCAAGTCTATGATTAAGTCTATAGTCTAGTCTATAGTCTAGTCTATAGTCTAGTCTCTATAGTCTATAGTCTAGTCTATAGTCTAGTCTATAGTCTAGTCTATAGTCTAGTCTATAGTCTAGTCTATAGTCTAGTCTATAGTCTAGTCTTTAGTCTAGTCTGTAGTCTAGTCTCTAGTCTAGTCTATAGTCTAGTCTATAGTCTAGTCTATAGTCTAGTCTATAGTCTATTCTATAGTCTATTCTATAGTCTAGTCTATAGTCTAGTCTATAGTCTAGTCTATAGTCTAGTCTATAGTCTAGTCTATAGTCTAGTCTATAGTCTAGTCTATAGTCTAGTCTATAGTCTAGTCTATAGTCTAGTCTATAGTCTAGTCTATAGTCTAGTCTATAGTCTAGTCTATAGTCTAGTCTATAGTCTAGTCTATAGTCTAGTCTATAGTCTAGTCTATAGTCTAGTCTATAGTCTAGTCTATAGTCGAGTCTATAGTCTAGTCTATAGTCTAGTCTATAGTCTAGTCTATAGTTTAGTCTATAGTCAAGTCTATAGTCTAGTCTATAGTCTAGTCTAGTCTAGTCTAGTCTATTCTATAGTCTAGTCTATAGTCTAGTCCTATAGTCTATTCTATAGTCTAGTCTATAGTCTAGTCTATAGTCTAGTCTATAGTCTAAGTCTATAGTCTAGTCGATAGTCTAGTCTATAGTCTAGTCTATAGTCTAGTCTATAGTCTAGTCTATAGTCTAGTCTATAGTCTAGTCTATAGTCTCGTCTATAGTCTAGTCTAGTCTAGTCTATGTCTAGTCTATAGTCTAGTCTATAGTCTAGTCTATAGTCTAGTCTATAGTCTAGTCTATAGTCTAGTCTATAGTCTAGTCTATAGTCTAGTCTATAGTCTAGTCTATAGTCCTAGTCTATAGTCTAGTCTATAGTCTAGTATAGTCTAGTCTATAGTCTAGTCTATAGTCTAGTCTATAGTCTAGTCTATAGTCTAGTCTATAGTCTAGTCTATAGTCTAGTCTATAGTCTAGTCTATAGTCTAGTCTATAGTCTAGTCTATAGTCTAGTCTATAGTCTAGTCTATAGTCTAGTCTATAGTCTTAGTCTATAGTCTAGTCTATAGTCTAGTCTATAGTCTAGTCTATAGTCTTGTCCTATAGTCTAGTCCTATAGTCTAGTCTATAGTCTAGTCTATAGTCATGGTCCTATAGTCCGTAGTCCTAAGGTATTAGTCTATAGTCTAGTCTATAGTCCTGAGTCTATAGTCTAGGTCTATAGTCTAGTCTATAGTCTAGTCTATAGTCTAGTCTATAGTCTAGTCTATAGTCTAGTCTATAGTCTGTCTATAGTCTAGTCTATAGTCTAGTCTATAGTCTAGTCTATAGTCTAGTCTATAGTCTAGTCTATAGTCCTAGTCTATAGTCCTAGTCATAGTAGTCTAGTCTATCTCTAGTCAGTCGCTAGTCTAGTCTATAGTCTAGTCTATAGTCTAGTCTATAGTCTAGTTCTATAGTCTGAGTCTATAGTCTAGGTCCTATAGTCTTAGTCTATAGTCCTAGGCTATAGTCTAGTCTATAGTCGAGTCTATAGTCTAGTCTATAGTCTAGTCTATAGTCTAGTCTATAGTCTAGTCTATGTCTAGTCTATAGTCTAGTCTATAGTCTAGTCTATAGTCTAGTCTATAGTCTAGTCTATAGTCTAGTCTATAGTCTAGTCTATAGTCTAGTCTATAGTCTAGTCTATAGTCTAGTCTAAGTCTAGTCTATAGTCTAGTCTATAGTAGTCTATAGTCTAGTCTATAGTCTAGTCTATAGTCTAGTCTATAGTTTAGTCTATAGTCTAGTCTATAGTCTTGTCTATAGTCCAGTCTATAGTCTAGTCTATAGTCTAGTCTATAGTCTAGTCTATAGTCTAGTCTATAGTCTAGTCTATAGTCTAGTCTATAGTCTAGTCTATAGTCTAGTCTATAGTCTAGTCTATAGTCTAGTCTATAGTCTAGTCTATAGTCTAGTCTATAGTTTAGTCTATAGTCTAGTCTATAGTCTTGTCTATAGTCCAGTCTATAGTCTAGTCTATAGTCTAGTCTATAGTCTAGTCTATAGTCTAGTCTATAGTCTAGTCTATAGTCTAGTCTAGTCTAGTCTATAGTCTAGTCTATAGTGTAGTCTATAGTCTAGTCTATAGTCTTAGTCTATAGTCTAGTCTATAGTCTAGTCTATAGTCCTAGTCTATAGTCTAGTCTATAGTCTGTCTATAGTCTAGTCTATAGTCTAGTCTATGTCTAGCTCTATAGTCTAGTCTATAGTCTAGTCTATAGTCTAGTCTATAGTCTAGTCATAAGTCTAGTCTATAGTCTAGTCTAGTCTAGTCGTCTAGTCTAGTTATAGCCTAGTTTGCCGAGTACGCTAATGCGCCATAAACTATCGCCTCAATAAAGACAACAAACCAATAACAATCTTCATCAAGACACTTAATGACTTGAGTTGAGTCTACAATTCAATTTTCAATTTCACATCACTTCAAACAGCCGATCGATCAGCCAACAACTTTATTTGTTTAGGGCTTTGGGGACACAACAGTCAAAGCTCAAAACAATAGTGTGATTTTCAAATTTTAAAGTGATGGAGATGTTGTTTTTGTTGGATACATATACACACACACTCGATTTCCTAATAAAATTGTTTAAGAATCACAGAAAGAGAGCCTTCCGCATGTCACTAGTGTATCAAGATGGCAGTTCATTACGTTAGACCAGACTGTATGGAGTCATTTCTTAAGACTTCTTCAAATAAGTAAGAGTTTGTGTGTGTGTGTTTTTTTTTTTTTTTTTTTTTTTTTGCTTAAAGAATCTTCAAGTCAATTTTTTATTGCTGAGAGTTGATGTCTTGCAACATGCAACAAATTGAATTTATTTGATTTCAGCTTGTAAATTGTATATTGAAGCTTCTTCAAATGGTTGGTGTTGATTTTGTTTTTTCTTATTTTAGAAATAAAACTTACTTTGACTTAAGTAGAAAAACTTTAGTTTCAAATGATCACTTGAGTTTTTGTTTTTTTGTTTTTTCAAAATGATTTCAATCAGCCAATATCGCAACAGGAACAGCGTGAAATTTTAAGTTTCTGGCACGACTCGCAAATAAATTTTGTAGGCAAAAATGCCAAACATGTTACAGCCAAATAGAAACAAATAAAACAGCTAAAATGACTGAACAGTCAGTCAGTCTATGGTCGTCTACTCTTGGTTGTGGCAATGTTGGTGTTTGTTGGTTTGTTGTTGCACTATCAGATTCTGGAGTTTTTAGGCTGGAAAACAACTCTATTTAAGCTTTTCATATTATTGCGTTTTGTCCAACCCATGATGACCCAATAGGTGTTTATGTCAATTTGCCATTTACACACACACACACACACACTCAAGCTCACCATGAAAACTTAACTTGCAACATAGTTTTGTGGCAAACAACAGCAACAACAACCCAACTCTATGGGCAATTTTTATTTCTTTCTATTCATTTGACCATTTGATAGACGAGGGTTTTCGTTGTTTCTTAAGAAATCAATGAAATGAAAATTCATTGGAAAATTTTACATGTTTATATGTTATTGTTGCAGCAATTGTTATTGTTACTGTTAACAACAACAATGTTCTCAATTTTATAGCTAAATTTTTCCAAAAAATTGTAAGCAACATTTTTGTTATTTTGTTGTATCATCATAACACATCTTTTTTTTCAACAAATGTTTGCGAAAAAATTCATTAGAATGTTGTCAGAATTGTGGTCCATTTTTATATGAAAACACACAAGTGATATTGCAACATATGTTATGTTGTTGCTGGCCCCCTTGCATTTGCTTACTTTAAATGTTGCACTTTAAACATGCAATTATATAGTAGAGTCCAACGCTTATCACACGAGCTAAACAAATTACTTTACTCGTCTGTGGCATGTGACAAAAAACAATTAAATTTAAGTGGAAACGATAAAAATTTTTAGTCGAAAAACAAAACACAAACTTAAAATAAAACTAAACCACATATTAAAGGACATAAATAAAACTTATTTGCATAAATTAACTAAACTACAACCCTGGTAAGAGCATCTCACCCACCATTTCCACAACAACAACAAACAAACAAATAAAACTATCAACATAAGGACTATTTCAAATGTAACCTACAGGGATGAGTCACTTTGTTAATTTATTCAAAAATAATTTTAAATTTCAAGTCAGCACGCTAATTGGAATAGCATCAGTTGTAGTGGAATTCTAATACACCTTCTAGTATGTCTGTCTGTTGTTGTGTCCGTCTGTACAGATGATACTTGAAGCCCTGAAGCGTGACTTAAGTCCGATAAGAATACAATTGCTATTTTACTGTGTTACAACACAAACCAATTTCAATTTCAACAGTAGCCATTAATAGTTTTATTGTATATTTTTGCGTTTTAATAATTTTTCAAAAACAACATCTGTGGTCAATTGTTTGAAAATTCTACACTGGAAAAAATATTTGGTAAGAAATTTATTACACAAACATGATCATGTCATGATCGGTAATGAAATTTTGAAATTTTACAAAATCTCTCTTTCCTGCAAATGTTTTTTTTATGTGTCAAACGATCTTCTATGTTCAATTTTAGAGCAAACGAACAAAAGTGATCTTCAAATAAAAAAGATCACGATGTTCATACGCTTTTGCTTTAGCGCCTCTAGTTTTATCCTGAAATAGACTTTTCAAACATTAAATAGAGTTTTGTTAGGTAATAAAAGTGATCTAGAGCCTCAAATTTAAAGCTAACGATCTTCACAAAAAGTGATCTTCGAATAAAGGAGATCGCAGTACCTTTTTGCTTAGGGCCTCTTATTTCACTACACAATTTAACATTAGGAAATAAACGTGATCTGTAGCTCAAATGTAAGAGCTAATGATGTTCACAAAAAGTGATCTTTTAATAAAGATAGATCACAGATATTCAAGAAAGATCACAGATATTCACGCTTTCAGCTGTAGGTCCACTACTTAAAATCTACTTTTGTTATTGAATAAAACTGATCTAGATCCCAATTTTAGAACAAGCGATCTTCATCAAAAGTGATCTCCAAATTTACAATCTTACATATTTTCATTGTTTTTGTTTTAGGGCCACTAGTTACAATCAAAATATCGAGTTTTGTCAGAACATAAAAGTGATCAAGGACTAGGACGATTTTAGAGCTAACGATCTTCATATAAAGTGATCTTCAAATAAAAAAAGTATAGTAGAAAATAGAATTGTGAATTTTCAATAACAATATCGAGTTTTGTTGAAAAATAAAAGTGATCTGGAGCCCTAATTTCGTGCTAATGATCTTTACAATAAGTGATCTTTACTTAAAATCTAGTTTTGTTATTAAATAAAAGTGATCTTGATCCCCAATTTTAGAGCTAATGATCTTTACAAAAAGTGATCCTCAAGTTAACACATTTACATTGTTTCTGTTCTAAGGCCTCGTTTTGTCATAAAATAGACATTTATGTTTTCACAAAAATTTTAGGAAATAATAGCTAACGATCTTCACAAAAGTGATCTTCAAAATATCAAAGATTTGCATTCTTTTTAGGGCCTCTTGTTTAGTAAAAAATAGATTTTTTCACTTAAATAATCAAGTTCTAATAGAAAATAAAATTGATCATAGATGATCAACCTTTTCCCCATAAAATAGACTTTTAAAATTTCACCCAAAAAGTCGAGTTTTGCTAGAAAACAAAAGTGATCACAGATTTTGATCGTTATGGAATTGGTTTCGTCCGAAAATAGACTTTTAGGATTTCCTTTTATCCAAGTTTTGGTGGCAACAAAAAGTGATCTTCATCCGTATAGAATTGATCCTCTAATTTCGTCTAAAAGTAAATGTTTTTACTTCAAGTTTTGGTGGCAACAAAAAGTGATATCAAAAGAAAATGAAATTTAAATGTTTTCACTCAAAACCTTGAATTTAGCACTGTAATAAAAGTGATCACAGATATTCCTCATTTTACCTCTAGAGCCTTTTCGATTATTACTCAGAAATCGAGTTTTAGTAGAAAATCTTTTTCTTATTGGCACTAGCGCCTCTTGTTTCGCCAGCATCTGGAATTTTAAGTATTCAACTTTAAAGTCGAGTTTTGTTAAGAAATAAAATTGGTCACAGAAGCGACTCTGATGATCGCAGATCTTCCAATATTCTCTTGTTTGGCCAGAAAATAGATTTTAAGTTTTCACCCAAACGTAGAGTTTTGTTAAGAAATAATAGTGATCACAAATGTTTATTCTTTTTGCTCCAGTGCCTCTAATTCCACGAGAAAATGCATTTTCAGGTTTTCTCTAAAAAAACAAAATTTGGCTAGAAAATAAAAGTTATCTCATAATTTTTAGGTTTTCACTCAAAAGTGATCACATTCTGTTGGATCTAGGTCCTCTGAACTGAACATCTAGGTTTTCACTTAGTTCTAAGATCTAGGGCGTCTGTTTTAGTGATCACTAAAAGAGATCACTTTTAGTTTATCGCTTCTAATTCACCAAAACTTTCTCTCAGTGTAAACTCCTACAACATTATACTAAAAACACATGTAGCTAAAGCATTCCTTCATTATTATGCACCCATCACCCACCAAAAAACCGACACATAGAAGAGACACTACTACTTTACAAAAAACTTCCACCAAGTTGAATTTAAATATTCGTGCATTAACCAATTGGTTTTTGGACTGTTAATGACGCGGCATATATTCCAATTGCATTTCTTAATTTATTCATTGTTGGCAATAAAGACTGAAACTGTAAAACAATTTTCTACCACTCGAAAATAAACAGACAATTAACATTATCAGATGTTAGTTTTTGGACTATTTGTATCATCATAATTGATGACATTTTAATGGCAGGACAATAATGGATGTTATTTATAATAAAAACAAAATAATGTAACTTTTTAGAATAGAACTTTAAAATATATTTTGTTATTAATTTAAAAAATCTTATTCATAATCATTGATGATATTGCCAGCACCATTTTTACTCTGACGTCTCCAGTTGAGAGGGAATAAACGTTTCCACAATTCATAGCGCTCGGTATTAAGGCCGCCACGCATTACCAGCTCATCGCCGATATCCAAATAATGTTGTTTTTTATAGCTGAAAGGACGCCAGCGCATATTTCTTAACTGTTCATCACTGGGTTTATTGGGATCTCTGAAATTTATAGAACATTTCTGGTTTGATGATCTGAGTTTAGTTTAGTCTTCTATTTACCCTTTATAGGCAAAGGAACTGAACATTCGAGTCAAAATATTGACCATGGTAAAGTCATCATCGTCATCGGTGAACATACGACTAACGGAAGGTTCCACAAATAAATACATTAAGTCATCATGATGAACCACACCTAAGAGGAAATAATACTTAAAAGGAATATGAAATTTCAATACGATCAACATGATCTTAAGCTGATCTTAGTTCTCATCTAAATATAGTGATACAATTTGTCATTTGCCTATATCTAAGAAGTCTATCCGAAAGTGAAAATCAACTCTGTTGTCTAATTTAGATGAGAATTTAGAAAATATTAAGAAGGCTTTGATCTAAAAATATCTAAGCAAGTGATCGCCAAACTTTACCATAAGGACCATTTTCCGGATAGTTAATATGACTCTTTTGACCCTGATAAGAAAATCGATAATAATACACTTTCGTAGAGCGAGCCGCTAAATGTACAAAACGATGCACGGAAAATCCCGTCAAAGCATCCGAGTACAACTTAGTAAGATTTTCCAAAGAAAGCTGCAAACTTAAAGGTTGATCACCAAAATAAAAATTCCATAATTCACTGCTAATATTGGCCGCTTTAGGACTACTGCTGTTATACAAAAAACATATGGGAGCCACTTGATCGAAATGATACTCAAATGTGCGCAATAGATGTTCATTTTCCAAAATATCTAGGAAATTAAAAAACAAGATCACTTCAGTTTCAAAACAACAAATTCATTTCATACTTATGGCTGGACCCACGAATTCGTCTTTAGTCATTCCGGTAATAATGGGTATTTTCATGAATTCACCATTTTGATAGGATTTCACAGGGTCTTCGATGAGAAAACGTTCTTGTCCGAAATCTCTCTCCACTACAGGTTTCCATAATATCAAAGGATTTTGCCTTCCAAACTCAAACATATAGGTCAAGCTATTGGCATATTGTAAATAATGTTTCTGAACCAAAATAAGTAACCCATTAATATATTAACAATCTTATCCAGAAATTCACTTACGTCTTTTAAGCAATACATCATTTCGGTGATATTTTCCGAGGGACATTTCAATAAAGTAGCCTGACGTTGAGCCAAAGCCAATTGCTCCTCTGGCAATTCCCATTGACCGGTAGCCGAACCACTCATTATTATAGCTTTGTGAAACAGATTACGTGACATGGGTGAGACCATATGCAGAGTTATGCTCAAAGCCCCAGCACCATAACCCAACAGGGTAATAGAAGTTGAATCCCCACCAAAACGTGATATATGCAATTTAAGCCAGCGCAATAATAATACCTGATCCTTAAGACCCAAATTGCCGGGTGCCTCTCTGGTGCCTGTACTCAGAAAACCCAAACTAGCCAAACGATAATTAAAAGTAACCAATACAATATTGCGATCCATGAAATACTGAGGCCCGGCGAAATTTTTACTCTGACCCGATAAAGAATAAAATTCTCCCGGATGTATAAACACTATAACCGGTTTCTTCACATTCGGATTATTTTCCGAGGGCAATTCTCGTGTATAAATATTCACCCGCAAACAATCCTCTGAAACATCCAAACTATTAAGACCCGGTTGAGGACACATGGGTCCATCGATGGTGGCATCAAAGATATCAAACCATTGTTCTACCGGTTCTGCTGGTTTAAAACGTAAATCACCTATAGGCGCCTTAGCATAACGTATGCCACGAAATGCATAAAAATTTCTACCCGCCTGTGAAGTCAACAGAGTGCCACGTATTTTACCCAAAGCTGTGGTCAATACCAAATCCGATAACTCCTTGTCACTGCCCATAATAAAATCATCCACTTCTTTGGCTGCTTTTTCACATTTAGCCCAACTCACTGCCACAAACGAAGTTAAACACCAGCACAAAAACTTCATACGCACACTTTTTAACATTGTCCACGAAAGTCTAGTTACAACTGATTGTCATTTAACTCTGGAGAGGAGCTTTTATACTTGCAGTCCATTTTTGCAGCAAAGACATAAACTTTTAGAATTAATGTTTCCGCAACACTATTAAAGGTTTTATTGTGCTAATAAATAAGCCTTTTCTAGAATTCTTTTAGCCCAACGACCTTTGTGGATGGGAGCTTGTTTTACTTAGTTACTGCTGCTGCTACTAACAGGGTTTGCCGCTAAAGGAATGTGGCAAAGCAAGTTTTCGTTGTAACATATTTGGCATCGTTGGAGTTATAAATAGGAACAAGTTTATGCGTAAGCATAAAACTTGATTGTTGTCTCTTGTAGAAGTTGCCAAACAATCTTAGAAATCTACTCTTAAGACTCTTGTTGATCAACAACATCTTCATGCAACTGTCACTTTCTTTTTAAAGTAGCAACATCATTAGGAGTTGTTTTTAAAGGTTCTTGAAGATTTCAAAAAGAAAACAATCTTGTGTTTGATTCGTTGCTACTACATGATTACTTTCGGTGGATTTTTTAGACTTTGGTTAAGATTTCTGAAATCGATCATTGTGCTTGTGAATTACTTCTTTTCAGGCGCATAGACTTAAGCATCTTAATATTACGATCTACAAATCAATGTACTTCTCAGTATTTATTCACAGCTGTATGATTCGTCTATCGCTATAAATCCGTTACGACAAGATCATTTCATACCATTAGATCGATATATAAGATCCATTATAGGAGCTAAAAACATGAATTCTAAGTAGACCAAACTATATTTAATAAGTTTTCTATTAGACGAAATGGACTTTCTCTTCACTTTATCTCTCCGCCTTATAAATGTACTTTTTCAAATGTGTACGATCATTTAGTGATCACTAATTTGAAGATATTCTGAAGATTCTTTATTTACACATATTTATATATATCCTTTAATAGTTCGAACCGATATATACTTCATTTGAGCTATTTGAAGCAGACCCTTCTCTGACAAGGGCAACAATCTACTTATGATCATATTCTTCTATTTGTATAATCTTAAGATCCAGCAAAGACTGACTTTTCTCATAAGAATCTGTTTTGGAAACTGTTTAATAAAATCCGTATGTTTACCGGATGCTAATGCTGTTGCGAATGCAGAGCAGAGAGAAGTCTGAAGTTAAAATGCATTCGATTTCAATACCTCCGGTAGATAATATGTCTCTTGTAATTATAGGAAACTATGACGCGAAAAATGAAGACAAAAAGAAAACTCTCCCTCCGTCTTCATTGCAGTTTCGGAAACTGTTAAAGAAAAGTCCGCGAGTTTACCAATCGCCTTGTGGACAGTTTATATAGACACAGTAAGGTTATTCGATATATATAAAATACGAAATTCGTTGCACTTTTTGCTACCTCTGAAGACGCTGAAGAGAAATCCGATCACTAGTCTCAAGATATCTTAAAGATAAGATCCTTGATCGTCTAATGTATCCTTAATGCCGTCACTTGCCTCAAGATCAGTCTGAATATAACAGATTTAAGAGGCCTCATCAATACAATATCAATCTATTTGTGTGAAGATCCATCCTAATCTAGACAGCTCTTTCTTACACTGCAAACTTTTCTCGAAGAACTTCTGCTAAGTAGGTTAGGCAGAAGCCTATAACCTCGTTAAGAGAAACCACAGACTTTAGCAAAATGTCCAGAAAGAACAGAAGTGGCTGACGAACTATATTTATAGAAAAGAGCTTGGGTATCAAATATTCATCTCTATCCCCAAAATATGCTTAATACTTTGTAATGTTTATGGTTTGAAACAAAACGATTAGACTTCAAGATTAATCTTGTGATTTGTAAGCTTGTAACGTTCTCTGTCATTTCATCTTACGTTTACTCGACGACCGAAATACGCAATTCAATCGTCGAGCAAAACGATCAGACTCAACGATCAGTCCTGCAGTTCACAAGATCATTAATTACATTTAATATAATTATAAGCTGTAAATTCGAATATCAGGATCAATCCTGAGGATCAATTGAAGATCATTGGTTTAAGCATAATTATGAGCAGTAAACCCGACTGTAATGTCCTCTATCACTTATGTCAAAATGATTCTGCAAATCTAATGCTAGAGCAAAAGGATCATCAGTTTTAGCATTTGGATTGCAAGATCATCAGTTTTAGCATAACTTTGGTCATTAAATTCGACTTTAATGTTCTCTGTTATCTTATGTCAATATAACGCTTCGGTGTTATGATTTCAGATTACTGATCGGTCTTCAAAGCTAAAACTCTCATATTCATCAATTCATTATAATATTTAATAAAAACAATCAAATTTTTAACTCATTTTAGATGAACAAATGTATGATCATTGATAGAAAATTAAAAATTCTTGCGTTAATGATCTTTTGACGAAAATTTTAAGAAAAATTATTTTTCTAATATTAGAAACCCTCTATTCAAAGCATTCTTAACACAAAATTTTAAATTTTTTTCCCACAAATAAAAGGTTTTTATTCGCTTAATTTGTAAGATTACAGGCAGAAAAAAAGTTAAAAAACTTTCTCATAAATAACAAAATTCTAAAGCAAACCTATAAATAAAGCGTATCGAATAGCGAATAGATATTGATGAAGAAGATTCCTAATTTTTTACAAAACTTCCCACACACACACCCCACCTAACTAGAAAGGAAGGTGTTAAAAGTAAGTTGCAAAACTGCTGCTGCCCAAAAAAAAAACACGATCTTAAGGTGTGAAGAGGATCAATCAGCTATATAAACAGCGTTTAGAGGTTTATGCTCTAGTTTTCCCACGTCGATAAAACACACAATTGCGTGTCTTAAGCTAATAAAACTAGAGTGTTAAAAAAATTAAAAAGACTGAAAACTAAATGCCCTTAAATAAGTACTAATGACTCTAAACAAATTGTACAAAGTGAGGCAAACAAACCCTAAACATTTGGACAAAGAAGATAATGAAAACAATACCTTAAGATAGTGAAAACATTAAATGGACTGTTAAACAATTTGCGTTGCTTGAAATAGAGAGAGAGACAGAGAAGTTACCCTTAAAAACGCAGTTTAACGGAGTAAAGTTAAACTGGTGTTTAAGGTTTTCTTAAACCGGTCGTTGGGAATTAACAAATTTGTAAAACCAAGAACTTAATAGGTTGTTAAGGTAATTTAAAGGAATATTGGTCATTTCATGTTAACACACCCTTAACATGTTGAAGTTTATTAGCGGTTTTTGATGTTTATTAGGAGAAATTAAGCAATTTTTTATTTAATTATGGGAACAAGATCAATGTTAAACAAGATCACTGTTCTTTTAGTAATAACTAATAATTCCTTTGAATTACAAGTTCCCAGTATTAGGATTTGAATTTTTTTACAAAATTTCAAATATTTTGACCACACACGCTTCTAAACTTCTAGAACTCACCTTGATATTTTGTTTTTGAAAAAAAGGCAATATGTCAACACAGGCCATTAAATGTGGAGTTTTTTTTTTTCATAAAAATCTCATTAGGAATTTTAAATGAATTCAGGTTTTAAAAACAATCAATGTCTACAATGACACCTTAGGGAACCTCAGCTGCAGTCGTCTAACACTCTACAAAGTAGACAAAAACTGTGCATTTGTTTAACAACATTAGTAGATTTGTAATAAAAACTCATACTATATAAACCTCAGTTCTTGCAACACAACACAAATTTATGCCACAATTACTTTACAGCCACAGTCATAAAATCCCTTTAAAAACAACAACAACAACTGAACTGAAGTGCCAACTACAAACGACATAATTCGCACTTCTTCTTAAACCTTATAAGAGGTTTGTAGTAGTAGAAGTAGACTCCAGACAAAATCCTGTGGTGTACAAAGAATCAGCAAATGAAGCAGACAGCCAAAGCCAGAACGACAACAACAACAACATGATCACTAAATGTGTTAAAAACTTTTTGAAAATTAAACTCGTGTTTGGTTGATCGCTGTATGCTTAAGACGTATGCCACCTGCCGTTGCAGGCTCTTTTAAACTCGTGCCAGTACGCAGGAAGAATCAAGGTAAATAGATATAGTAGAATTTTTTATACTTTTGCGTTGCCTTTTAACCACAAAACATTTAATAAAATATTGCTTGGTTAACTGCACAGTTTAAAGAAAACAAAGTCATCATCACTGGCAGTTTATAGATTTCAACAGAGTTTTTTTAAGCCTCAACTTGGACAGAATATTAATTGAAACTAAGCTTAAGCTGAGCATAAGAAAACAGTGAAAGAAATTCTCTCATAACTTCTCTCTAAAGTTCTTTCTTTTAATTTAAAACAGGTAACGGCAAAAACTGTATCTCTCTCTTAAGCTTTGTTGCTTTCATACATGCTGAAGATCGCTCATATATATAACGATATGTGTTTAAAATGAATTAAACCTTTAAAATCTATCTTTTAATTCATATAAAAATACGATCTTCTAACTTCAAGATCAATTTCCATTAATGCCTCTCTCAACTTAATTCTAACAGTGTAAATTATGTAGAAAAAAATCTTACACACCACTCACCATAAAAAATTTGCAATCTTAATGCATTTTAACATTTTATTAAACAAAACAAAATAAGACACGTACTTGCAAATTTCAACATCTGCCTTAATTGCTCATAAATAGTCAAAAGAGTCCAGACACACCTATGAAATGAAAAGTGTAAAGGAGTCTCTATTCTACTCCTTGACTCATTAACATTACTGTTCTACTTAAAGGCAGGACAAACAGTGACAAATGCTAAACAAAATTTGCCTATGAAAATGTGTTTTTTTCGCTCTTAATTAACAATTGATACTCATGATCAACAATCGATCATGTTGGTTGACAGGAAGCGACAATAATATGATTATGAATAAATCTTTGGCATGAGCTAAATGAAAACAATTGTGAAAACCTAGGGAAAGTGGTGGAGTAAATTGACCTTTTAACTGTAAATCTGTGAGAGTGGAAGTTGTCAAGAGTGAAGAGTGTTTCTTTGTAAAGATTCCAGCCAATCCATCATTTAGCAGTAGGTTTGATTTTGAAATGTTTATAGAAGAAATAAACAATGAAATCGTGGGAGTTTTTTGTCCGTTATAAAATCCATATAAGTTTCTATCTTATCCAGACCCTCTAAATACTGTCCACGAGTCCCTCAAATCCTTGAACCACAGCAGCTATCAAAATTCCAATGCTTTTGTCATCCTAGTCGATTGCTAGTTTATTAAAGCAATTATTTTTTTAATTAAATTTCTCTTGTTTACAATTGAAATGAATTTAAATTGATTACAAATCAACCAATCGAATCTACAAATATTAAAGTTCATTTGAAAATCCGGGATTAAATGCAAACAGCTATTAATTTTTTAACACTTTAGTCTTCACATAAGACTTTTATTTACTGACTATTTATACCCTACAGCAAGGGTATTATGGATTTAGGATGTTTGTAAAGTTCAGTTCTAGTTCAGTTCTAGTTCAGTTCTAGTTCAGTTCTAGTCAGTCAGTTCAGTTCTAGTTCAGTTCAGTTCAGTTCAGTTCTAGTTCAGTTCTAGTTCAGTTCTAGTTCAGTTCTAGTTCAGTTCTAGTTCAGTTCTAGTTCAGTTCTAGTTCAGTTCTAGTTCAGTTCTAGTTCAGTTCTAGTTCAGTTCTAGTTCAGTTCTAGTTCAGTTCTCGTTCAGTTCTAGTTCAGTTCTAGTTCAGTTCTAGTTCAGTTCTAGTTCAGTTCTAGTTCAGTTCTAGTTCAGTTCTAGTTCAGTTCTAGTTCAGTTCTAGTTCAGTTCTAGTTCAGTTCTAGTTCAGTTCTAGTTCAGTTCTAGTTCAGTTCAGTTCTAGTTCTAGTTCTGTAGTTCAGTTCTAGTTCAGTTCTAGTTCAGTTCTAGTTCAGTTCTAGTTCAGTTCTAGTTCAGTTCTAGTTCAGTTCTAGTTCAGTTCTAGTTCAGTTCTAGTTCAGTTCTAGTTCAGTTCTAGTTCAGTTCTAGTTCAGTTCTAGTTCAGTTCTAGTTCAGTTCTAGTTCAGTTCTAGTTCAGTTCTAGTTCAGTTCTAGTTCAGTTCTAGTTCAGTTCTAGTTCAGTTCTAGTTCAGTTCTAGTTCAGTTCTAGTTCAGTTCTAGTTCAGTTCTAGTTCAGTTCTAGTTCAGTTCTAGTTCAGTTCTAGTTCAGTTCTAGTTCAGTTCTAGTTCAGTTCTAGTTCAGTTCTAGTTCAGTTCTAGTTCAGTTCTAGTTCTAGTTCTAGTTCAGTTCTAGTTCAGTTCTAGTTCAGTTCTAGTTCAGTTCTAGTTCAGTTCTAGTTCTAGTTCTGTTCTAGTTCTGTTCTAGTTCTAGTTCTGTTCTAGTTCAGTTCTAGTTCAGTTCTAGTTCAGTTCTAGTTCTAGTTCTAGTTCAGTTCTAGTTCAGTTCTAGTTCAGTTCTAGTTCAGTTCTAGTTCAGTTCTAGTTCTAGTTCTGTTCTAGTTCTGTTCTAGTTCTAGTTCTGTTCTAGTTCTGTTCTAGTTCTGTTCTAGTTCTGTTCTAGTTCTGTTCTAGTTCTGTTCTAGTTCTGTTCTAGTTCTGTTCTAGTTCTGTTCTAGTTCTGTTCTAGTTCTGTTCTAGTTCTGTTCTAGTTCTGTTCTAGTTCTGTTCTAGTTCTGTTCTAGTTCTGTTCTAGTTCTGTTCTAGTTATGTTCTAGTTATGTTCTAGTTCTGTTCTAGTTCTGTTCTAGTTCTGTTCTAGTTCTGTTCTAGTTCTATTCTAGTTCTATTCTAGTTCTGTTCTAATTCTATTTTAGTTCTCTAGTTCTGTTCTAGTTCTGTTCTAGTTCTGTTCTAGTTCTGTTCTAGTTCTGTTCTAGTTCTGTTCTAGTTCTGTTCTAGTTCTGTTCTAGTTCTGTTCTAGTTCTGTTCTAGTTCTGTTCTAGTTTTGTTCTTGTTCTGATCTAGTTCATAGCTGTTTCTTCGATATAGAGTATCCTATAGTCAGTCATGCTCATGTCATGCACATTCTTTCTTGTTTAATATAATTTAATTTATTTTATATAATAACAATTTACAAACATTTATATGCAAACTACGTTGAAATTGACCAAAAAAGCATTCAATCACACAATATTAATGGATCCATCAAACAAAATCACAAACTACTCATGCCTAAGTACATCAATCTCTTAAATATATACCAAGAGTACAGTAAATTGCAAACTATATATTGCAATAAAAAAAATATATTTTTGTAAATTTTCAACAACTCTAGTTGTGAAAACAAGTCCGTCTGGCTGGCAGATAGTAGTAGTAGTAAATTTCAATGAAACATTTTATTATCAGACAAAAAACACTGCATTCAAATCAAATATTTTATTATTGTGTGGCCCATCAAAAAAGTGTCAAAATGTTTAATTTATTAGCTGCATCATTAGATGATTTTCATACAACAAAGCATGTATGTTGAAAACTATTGCTGCTATTTTTGCCTATTTATAGGTAGTATGTAGTTTGATTGGCAAATGCAATTTTTTTGTTGTAGTTATTGCGTAAATTAATGATTAGAGAGTGAGAGGAGCCCAAAAAATAATAATCAAAAATTAGCATTCTATTATTAGGCGATGGTTGAATGCTTACACAAACACAAAACAATGTTTTAACGAAGTCAATACAAATTATACAGAAAACAACAACTACACATACAAAATTGTGCAACCTTTTAGTTACAAAACACACATACATATACACTGAATAGCAAACATTAATAAAGGTAAAAAAAGTACAAATACAAAACATTGCACAATTGTGTGGCATGAGGCACGCTTGATTGCCTTTTTTTCCTTAAACAAAAGGCGTTTACTGCTGACATTATTGTTGGATGCTGCTGCTGCTGATGCTTGAGGATAAAAAGGACTCATAAAAGGACATTATAACAGCTTTTGTTTATCAAGCGTACGTCCTTTTACTAAATAAAAACATTGACTAATGAATAGTTAGAAGAACCACACAAAACTAATATCCAAAAACATTTTAAAAATCATAAAAAAATCTATGGAAAAAACACCAAAAATTACAAACGATTTCGGCATTGCGAATTGATTTTTAGTGGAGAGAGGGTGCATAGACACACATAGATACTTGATTTCTAAAGATTAAAACAAAAACGAACAACCACAAACAAGGTCGTTAAGGGCCAAATAACTTGAGTAATTTATGAGTTTTAGCGGACATGTAAAACAATAGTGACAACAACGAAAAAATACAGAAAACACTAAAACGATTTCAAGGTGTCGTCTGTAGTCTATTCGTTTGTAATCAAACCCACTATTCACTGAAGTGAGCGTAACTTATGCTAATTTTGATTATTAGTTTTAAGGCAGATAATAAACCCGCTGATAACTTTTATTCGTAGCAAATAAAATAGTAATAAAAATATGAAAATTTTGGAATTATAAGGGCGTAAGTTGGTAGCAGAAACTTTCATTTATAAGACAGAAATATTAATGGAAATTACGAGGCATTTGCAAGTTATTACTTGAAAGACAACGAAGCCTAACCTTATTGAGTTCCTTTGATCGATGCTCATGTTGTGAAATGAAAACTTTATTTCGATTCCTTATTTATCTGCTTCTCTTTTAAGTATTGAGTACATAAACCCCTCTTTGATTGCCTTGCTTTGTCCTTCACCTTAACTCAAGGGCGCCTACTGTTAGCAGTATCTTTCAGCGTTTATTCCTGTGATTATTGTGATGATCCAATTGTGTTACTTCTACCTTGACCTTAACACAGGAAAGAACTTTCAGCTTCCATACATTCGTTCAAAACACGAACTTTATCCGAAAGCTCAAGCATATGTAAGGAGAAACCCTTAACTAAGAAACAAATGTTGAAATGTTCTTCAACTGAGAACACGAATGGAGACCGTGAAATAGAAAATGCTGCTGAAAGCTATAGAATTAGGTGGTACACCGATATTCAAAATGTTGGTTGGGCAAATAATATTGTGAAAGACATTGGAACACGGATACAATTCGAAGACTCATAGCTCTATAAAATGATACTGAGAAACCATGACAAACAGTGTAAACTTTGGAAACATATAGACCGCAATTGCACAGGATAATGCCTACAAACTCCTCAACTGAAGGTTCAAGAAAAAGATCAACTATTAAGCTCCAAATATAAGTTACACAAAGCCTTTCTAGTCGAAAAGGAATGAACCTGAAATACTCTCAACTGAGGAATTCAATTCCTAAAAATCAAGGAAAAAAGCTGTAATATTGGAAGGCAAAGGTTCGCTGAAACTATCACGATTAAGATCGTAGTCAACATTAAAGATATTGGTCGCGCAAAATGAAAACTTCTCCTGATGAGATGTAGGAACACTGACATAATCCAAAAACTTACGAGCCTGTAGAGTGAGTGAAAGGGTGAAAGGCTCAACATGGAAAGAACACAAACTCAGCCACAAACCCAACGCCTTGCTTGTCGAAAAGGAATTAACCTTCAGAGGGACGTTGGAAACAAATTTGAAGTGCCCACAACTGAGGAATTCAATTCCTAAAAATCGAGAGAAAGCTGAAATTTTGGGAGTCAAAGGTTCGGCAAAGAAATACAAAATACATCATAGAGCTCGTAGTCAACATTTAAGATGTTGGTTGCGCAATTGAAAAACACGGACACAATCCAAAATCTTATGTTTCTGTAGAGTGACAGGAGAAAAAGAACACGAACATACTACATAGAACACGAACATACTACTACATACTAAAGGGAAATCCCTGAACTTATAAACAAATACAACTCAGGGCACGATTGAAGCTCGGAAATCGAAGATAGGTACTGCTGAAAGCTGTGAACTTCGAAGTTCTAGATGTTGGTTGCGCAAATTAAAAATGTATCTTGATGTGTCTGAATGATATAAAAACCATGCAAAGGTTCATGATTCTATAGAGTTAGACGATGAATCAGAGAAACGAAAACGTATGCCGAATTTTAAAACATCAAAATATCCAAGACACTATGAAGGATCTGCTAAAATTACCCAAGAAATTGCAAAAAGGAACAGAATTAAACAGCGAAGGTCAAGGAAATTACACATAAAACAGCTTAAGTTGTACGAACACGCAGTCGACGGTATTCTACTATAAGATAGATGCTTTTGGAAGATGATAATTTGCTATAGAATTATTATAACTTACAAGCGCTTTAAGAGCGTTCATTGGAGATTAAATGGTTAAGGAATGATAGGATCATCAGGTAAGCTAACAATAATGCGATTGGAATCAAACTCCACAACTCCACTTTAGCTCTATGAAACTTAGAAAACATCAAATTAAAGAACTTAAAAGAGAGGAGTATTAAGATCATTAAGTGAGGTAACAATCAGGTGATTAAGAGAAGTCAAAATCTATAAAGATAAATAATAGAGACCTCAGTCATTTCTCAGATATTCTGATAGACTTGGACTTACGATTAATGTAAATTTAAAACTTCAAAAACTTCTTCAATTGAAGTGAGAGAAGGACCTTTAGATTTCTAGATGACAAGAAACCAAGCCAAAGCTTTCTATTCTAAAACTTTCCTCGGATCATAGCACTTATTGACGATTGACGATAAAACTTTAGGTTACTTTGCTCTATGAAACTTAGGAAACATTTCTCAAAAGCCCAGTGATCATAAAATAAACTCAATCTCTTGCTTTGCACTATCGCGCCAAAGAAAGACCCCCAGTTTCCTCTACATTATTTAACATGTTTTAAATAATCATTTTCATAAACTCCAAAGACACTTCAGGCAAAATTAAATATGATTATTAGCACCTTGTTAAAAAACACGCAAAAATTTGTTTAAATAAATTATACAACCACTTTTTTTAAAAAGAATTACCCCAAGAAAATAAAAGTGCTAATAATAACAATGTTTTGACACTTTTTAATAAAAATTTTAGAAAATTGGACTTAATATACATTATATTATCACTTGCATGACATGGCAGTCAAAAATAAAGAAGCTCAACTTTAAAATTTATGAGAAAACATCAACATTAATGATATTGTGATGACAAGCAAAGAATACACGAGAGGAGGACAGCCGCGAACAACCATAAAGGAAATGATAAAGACGTGTTCATTAGGTGAGTAAAAATGCACTTTAAAATAAATGGTTTTCTGTGAAAAATCAAATAAGCAAAGAGCAAATATTTGGTCAAGAAACTACAAACCATATATTTAAAAGGAACAAAGTCCTGTACAAACATTTTAAATAAATTGACTGAACTATATAGAGATACAAGCAGTAACTAACACTATATAATTGTTGCATATATTAAAGTCCAAAAGTTGTGTAATTTACAAATAATAATAATGGATGCAACAGACATTCGGACACTTTCTCAGATGCAATATTTACTCATAAACTCACACTAAAAGTGTGGTGTGCAAATATGCCCAAGGCTTTGTTTACTTCAACCAAAAAAAAAATCACAACGATCTCAACCACGCGTCCTGAAACTTTAAAATGCATCAGATCATTCATCATACTTCATTAAATCTAACTGCACTCTATACTGTTCTTCTCAAACTCTTTCCTTTTTTTGGGTAGCGCCCAATTTCATTCAACTCTTTTGGCAGCTTCAACAGCTTCACTATCGTCATCAACTTAATGTCAGTGGACGTGATCTTCTAAATCGATTTTTGTCGCCATTGGTGACAATAATAACAGAGCAGTAGCGAGTGCTTGTTTAAATAACACTTTAATAGCCTGCAGCGGTCAAACACTCAAAATGCGAACCAAATTATATTGCAAGAGATCAACAAAAAATAAAAATGTTCTTAAAGTTCCCTCCGAAAAAAAATATTAAATCAACAAGAAACTGTTGTCGAAAAATTACCCCTCTGAACGTGTTTGGCATTCTTATGGTGTTTGACAGCTAACGGGCATTGCTGGAGCCGGCGAATACTGGCTGCTGGAAAAAAATGTATAAATATGATTATATAACTGATAGCAAAGAGGTGTAGCCCACCTATCAATGGTACTGTCAACTAATTTATGAGATGCAGTTAAAAGCCCAGGGCTATTTAAACAAACCAAGATCAAATTTAGCATCAGAATAAGAGATCGATCATATGTGATCGTATGAAATATTAATAACATAAGGAATAAGAGATCAGGTTAAATGGAATTTGAAGATCACTACAAAGAGAATGAGAAAAACTCGCGAATGTAGATAAGTTGACTCATGATTAAAACTAAAGTTGAGCTACACAAGAACAAGGAAGATTTAAGAAAAATGGACTACTATGGACCTAAATTTGGACGACAAGAGGACTTACGATTGAAGCTAATACTGAACCACAAAAACACAAATGATTGAAGCTAATACTGAACTACAAAATAGAGTCATCATTTGGATGCATAAAAGAGACTCTCATATTCAAACTAAAGTTAAACTATAAAAACACCTTAATCGGAACTACAAAAAACCCACAATTTAATATAATACTGAACTAGGTTTGAGGCTAGAGTTGGACTACAAAAAGTCATTTTTGTGTTCTACAATAAGACTTTCGACTGAAGCTCAAAATAAGCTCTGAAATGACAAAGGATTTAAACTGAAGTTGGAGTCTAAAACTACTTACAATCGAAGCTGTAATTAGACTAAAATGTAAACGACTATAGAACTTTTAATAGAACTGCAAAAAGACACACTATTGACGCTACAGTTAGTCTACAAATACCATAAAAAATTAGCAGCATTACAAAGGTAAAGTAGAACCACAAAAACTCTAACGATTGGAGCTAAAGTTTAACTACAAAAACTGCTGCGGTTGTAGCTGAATTAAAACTACAAAATTATTGCTATAAAACATACGCGTTTGTAGCTTAAACAGGACAACAAAGAGACACAGGTCGACTACAAAATAACCCCAAATTGTAGTTAAAGTTGTACTACAAAAAGACTACAAAACGGCCTTTGACTGAAGCTCATGATGTACTTCAAAAACACTAAGGATTATAACTAAAGTTGAGTAATAAATGAAGCTATTGTAAGAATACTAGGATACCTACTATTTAAGTTAAAGTAGAACTACAAAAAGACACTCGATTAAAGCTAAAGTTAGACTACAATTATATAGAAAATATAGCAGCATATCAAAGCTAAAGTGGGACCACAAAAACTATCGATTGAGGCTAAAGTTGAACTACAAGAACAGCTGCGGTTGTAACTAAAAATATAAACTACAAAAAGACAAAAAATATTGAGCTTTAAAACCGCTATTGTAGCTCATACAGAACTGCAATGAGACTCCGAGTTAAAGCTAAAGTTCAACCACAAAAATACTTAAAATTGTAGCTAAAGTTGTACTACAAAAAGACTAACGATTAAACCTAAAGCGCAGACTACAAAACTACTTTTGACTGAAGATCAAGATGAACTACAAAAAGACAAATAATTGACACGGAAATTTAACTCTAAGTGGCCTACAATTGAAACTGTAGTAGGACTACAGGGAAATCTACAAATTAAGTTGAAGTTGAACTTCAAAAAGTGACACGATTAAAGCTAAAGTTCAACTACAACTACATAGCAACATTAGCAATGTTGCAAACCACATCTTAAATCAAAATTTCTAAACTTTCCCTGATAAATCCAAGTTCCAAAGACAATGTATACAAAAGCAATGTTTCAAATTTGATGTTCAAATTAAAAATCAACAAAAAAAAAGCCAAAACATACCAAACAATTGTGGAGAACTTCACCATTACTCTTTCCATTTTGGAGCAAAAGAAGTTAAGCCTTAAAAACACACACACATACACACAACCCTAAAGATACAAAATCTTAAAAAAACAACAATTTAATTTATATATTTTCTTAATAGTCCGAATGGTTAGCCTTAAGATAAGCCCTTAAACAAACAAACGTTGACTTTTATGACTTGCTGAACAAAATTTAATCAGTTTAAATTTTTTTGTTTAATATTAAACATTTTTAATTTGTTGTGGCTCTATAATCAAAATGAAATCAAAACTAAAATAATCACATGTGTATTGAGTCTTGAGTCTTTAATTATTTTAAAGTTTCCCGTTGAAAACATAGAATTTATGGGCCTAGTTTTAATAATTGTATAAGGGGATAGAGAGAAACAAAATTAATTTAGTTCTAAATTGGACCACCCGGTTAACTCTGTAAAACTTTATCAGGGAATCCCGCATATAACTGGTAATAACTGATCATCATATATAAGGATTTATGCCTTTATTTTCTTTAAGACCTGTCTCAGCACAGACAGATAAGAATTGCAAATAGTTGTGGCTACTGTTCCATTTAATACTATGTTCAAATAGCTGCTATTTAAGCCCAACTAGCAGTTTTAAACCATCACTTATCATATCAGCTTAAAGTTAATAATCATTGATTAGAGTTAAACAAACTGTTATTAAGCACTTAATGTTATAAAAAAGGAAGACCAATACAGGAGTTTCTCTATATTTTCTCATACAAGTTTAAAATAAATAAAATCTATTTTTATCATTAACAAAAACACACACTTTTGATTTCATTCGCTATAGCGCGTGCGCTACTTGATATTCATGTCTTTAATATTCCAGAGTTGAGTTTTGTTGCCACTGTTAACAGGTGGAAGGAAGCACACACCAAACAACAATTAATTTTTACTTCTTGTATTGTGTTATAAACATGAAATCCCTTCACTTCTCCTTTACTCCTTACATTTCTGTACTATAGCACGACGTTAGCGTTGACGTTGCGTTGTAAGCAGATGTTCGTATATCTGCTGGTTTTATGCTGGAGGAGGCTGTAAATTTCTTGTAAAAATATTTTGTCGTCCATATGATTTTTTGAGTTTGTCTTACTTTGGATTTTACGTGGCTTGAATGTTTAGAGTTTTAGTTAAGGACTTTTAGACGCTTGTAAAGTGGGGGCACGTGCTTGGCATTATAAAGGAAATATTTAGTATTGTGTTAATCAAACGGAATATTTTATATAGTGATTATTTCAATTAAAACTTAATATAAGTCTCTTAGAAGATCTAGGATTGAAGCTTTTGACTAATAAAATCTTACGATTAAAGCTTATGTTAGATCACATACAGATCAACGATCGAAGCTATTGGTGGACTACATATAGGTCAACGATCGAAACTATTATTGGACTTCTAAAACACTTACGATTGAATCCATTCGTGTACTACAAAAAGATCTACAACTGTTGGTAATCTTACTATAACACAATTAGCAACGATCAAAGCTAATGTTGGACTTTATAAATTCCGACGTTCGAAGCTAATGTTAGACCACATATAGATCATTGATTAGCATTGATCTTAGACTACATAAAGACCTGTGATTAGAGCTAACTAATGATCTTCACAAAGATATACGATCGAAGCAAATGTTGTATTACATCGACGATCCAAGATATTCTTGGACCAACTTCTTTAAGAACTATGATCGAAACTTAAGTTAGACCACATACAAATCTGATTAGAGCTAATCTTGGACTGTAAAAGATTGAAACTGATATTGATCTTCACAAAGACTTGTGATAGAAGCTATTGTTGAACTATATATAGATCGACGATCGCAGATATTATTAAAGATATATAATCGTAGTGAGTCATGGATAACAAAAGGTTCTACAACTGTTAATACAGTTATTAACGATCAAATCTAATGTTGAACTTTATAAGTTCCGACGATCAAAGCTTAAGTGGTCTAACATAACGACCTACATACAGACCTTTGATTGACGCTTATATTGATCTTCACAAAGACTTGGACTACATATACTACAACGATCGCAGCTATTTCGATCTTCATGAACTAAGATCAAAGCCAGTCATGGACTAAAAAAAGTTCTACAACTTTTGCCAATCTTATATAGCACAGTTACTAACGATCGAAGCTAAAATTGGACTTCATAAATTCCGAAAATTTTAGTTATATTTAGACTATAGATCCGATATTAGAGCTTAACTTGGTCGACGGTCGAATCTATTCTTAGACCAACTTTTTAAACAGATCTGCTATGAAAGCTCATCTTGAACTACAGAAAGTATTATGATTGAAGCTAGTATTGATCCCTAAAATGACTTGCGAATTTGAACTACAAAAAGTTCACTAATGAGGCCAATGTTAGATAACAAAAATTTCTACGATCGAGGCTAATGTTAGATCTACGAATAAAGTTAAGAGAGCTGCTGACATTGGACTATTTATAGATCTGCGATCAAAGCCATTCTTGGACTTAAAATGCTAATGTTACATAACACAGATATCAACTATTAAAGCTAATGTAAGACTGTATAAAAGTCCGACGATCGAAGGTATTGTAAGATCACATACTGATCTACAAATGAAGCTAGCACCATTGAAGCTAATGTTGGAAAGCTTAAAGACCTGTGATTAAAACCTCTTTGATCTTCATAAGGAATTACGATCGATGCTAAATTAGATCAATGATCATGGACAAAGTGGAACCCAAAAGATCTACGATTAGTTCCAAAATTACTTCACCTGAATAATCAGAATATATACTAGAGTTTATTTACAAAACTGCCAGCCATGCCAGCCTTTGATACTTTCTCATTTCTCCCTTACTCCAACATAATATCAAAATTTAACGAACCCATTAAATAGGCTTCTTTTTTTCCAAAAACAATTACAGGAATTACTAACAATCAGGACGATATCATAATTAAAATAATGCTCACTAACACTAACAAATAAGCTATATTAGCAAAAAACGGTACGCGATCGTACGCAAGTTTAAGAACAATGAATGTCTAAAGCCAAATTAATGTAAATGTGGCCACAAATGATGTTGAAATGAAAGAAAAAACTTTTCACCTGATCAGCCCGCATTTATGAAAAACATGTGAATTTATTTAAAAGTTAACTAAAAAACAGAAAATTACTTTTTTTTGTTGTAAGTAAGAGAAGAATGAGTAAGTACATCCGATGAACAGAAGTATGTTTGTTTTCCAAATAATTTATGTAAAATTTAAGGTACTAGAAGTAAACTTTTAAAAAATTTTTAATTCAAATGACAAATGCATAAATTGAAAGAAGTTAGAAGCGATCAAGACCCATGGCAAAATGATCTACAGAAGAAGAAGAATTAGGTCCCATATTGCACTTTATACAGACTTATGATCAAAGCTACTGAACGGCTACAAAGACACCTACGATTAATGCTAATGTTTGACTACAAAAATACATTTATTGCATTCTAATGTTAAACTACAAAATGATCTTTGATTGAAGATAATGTTGGATCCAAATGACCTTCAATTTTTAAATGTTGTACTATAATTAGACTACGAATTGATGCTAATATTGTACTACAAAACGCCTAGCATTTGAGACTTATGTTGAACTACAAAGACACTACTAAAATATCTTCAATTGAAGCTTTTGTTGGACTACAAAAATACGTTTAATTCAAGCTAATACAGAACTTCATTTGAAGCTAATGTTGGACCACAAAACTATCTTCTATTGAAGCTAATGTTAAACCACAAACTATTCTTCAATTGAAGCTAATGGTGGACTACAAAAAGTCTTTCAATTATTGATTGTTGTACTACAAAACTACTTTTAATTGGTGCTAATATTGAACTTAAAAAGTTCCTCATTTAAAGCTAATATTACATTACAAAACTATCTTCTATTAAAGCTAATATTGGACGACAAAAAGACCATAAATTGCTGATTGATGGACTACAAAAATACTCTTAATAGAAGCTATTGTTAGACTACAAAACGATCTTCAATTAAAGCTAATGTTGTAGCACAAAATATCCTTCAATTGAAGTTAAAGTTGAACTTCAGAAAGGCCTTCAATTGTTGATTGTTGGACTTTAAATTAAAGATAATGTTGAGTTACAAAATTATCTTCGATTCAAGCGAATGTTGAACCACAAAAGATCCTCCAATTGAATCTAAAGACATTCATTTCATGCTAATGTTGGATTACAACACGACCTTCGATTGATACTAATGTTGGGTCACTAGACAAGCTTTCACGAAAGCGAATGTTGCACTACAAAGTGATCTTTAATTAGTGCTAATGTTGGACTACAAAACATCTTTTAAAATCAAGCTGAATTGGATTTTAAAAAGGCATTCAATACATTCTGATGTTGGATTACAACACGACCTTGGATTTAAGCTAATTTTGGACCACTACAGAAGCTTTCACTGAAGCTATTGTTGCACTACAAAATTATCTTCAATTAGGGCTAATGTTAGATCACAAAATGATCTTCAAATCATGCTGGATTGGACTACAAAAATACATTCAATGTTGGATTACAACACGACCTTCGATTAAAGCTAATGTTGTACCACTAGACAAGCTCCCATGAAAGCTAATGTTGCACTACGAAAGACTCTTCAATTAGAGTTAATGTTGGAGCACAAAACGATCTTCACAACAAGCTGACGTAGGACTATAATTGAGGCTATTAAGGTCGAATTGGTAACAGTATAATCTAACCTTTTTACCAGTTACAAACATTTCAAATAACTTATATTTCCCTTTTTTTAAGCTACCAAAGTCTAGAGTCTTAAAAACCGTTTAAATAACTACAAACAATTGGTTAAAAACGCAGACAATTGGTTTTCCAAATGTTTGAATACTAATCCAAATGAAAGTTAAATGCTTCGTTGGTTGTCAGTTAAAGATGTGGACTGAATAAGAAAAAAATGGTCACCGGGAATATAAATTAAATTATGAGACTCTAATTAAGATGGTTAAACCAACTCTTTTTTTAATTTTTATTCACTATTATAACAGGAAATGCTGAAAACTATTAAAAAACCTTATAAACTCTACCATTTTGAAAACTTTACACTTGACATGTCACATACATACGTACGAAAGTAAGTATTTGTGTAAATAATAAGTAAGTAACGTATATTTTCAAATCATCAACAACATCATGGAGGCATTAGTATTTAACGGATGGGCAAAAGGTAGATCAGCCAACGGGAAACACAAAAAGAAACATTTTTAGCTTCTAGCAAAAAAAAAAAAACGAATCGAAATATTTATACGGGTGACAAAATGTGTAAACGGAATTAATGAAAAATAACGACAGCAAAACACTATAACATTTGATAACATCAGTAGAAAATTGATTAGAATGTTAAGCCAACTAGCAGAAGAATACTAATAATATTTGTTTTATTAGTAAGCAGCTGCTGATAAAAACTAAAATTGCAAAATTGCCATCTTTGCCTTAAACCCATAGAAAGAAAACTATATTTATCTTAAACCAAAAACTATTATTATTTTCAATCAAACATAAATTCATTATTATACTAAAGATCTATTTGAACTACGTGTGGTCTAGTTGAGTTTGAATAATTTTCTTTTTTTTTTTTTTCGTCTTCTTTTAGCTTTTAACATGACTAATGCCTGTCAATGATACTGACGCCATAAATTAATCAAATTGTAATGAATTTGATTTTTTGTTTAACTCTTCTTCATTACGAATGTTAAATATTTTTGGTGTTTTTTTTTTTTTTTTCTTTTTTTGGTTTAAATAAATTATCCAAAATCTAAACTAGCTTAGACAAAGTGTGACTCGTGTGGCATCGTCATAATCTTGGGTAATTTACGCAATTAATTGGTGTTCACACTGGGCGGTCGTAAAGATTAACAGCTTTTTTTCTCTCTAGTTTTGGAGTTTTTTCTTTCGGTTTGTTGGGGGGGTTTTTAATGGCATTTGTTAAAGCCAAGTTATAATCCAAATAAAATATATGAAACTGATTGTTAAAAAGTATTTGTTAAATAACGAATAAAAGTTATACTACATGTTTGAGAAAACGTTTAAAACGATTTGGAGACAGATTTTTAAGCTAAAGTTGGACTACAAAATGACCTTCCATTGAAGCTAGCTTTGAACCACAATAGTATACCAAATGTGGATTTCAAAACAATCATCGATTGAAGGTAATGCTGGACTACAAAAACACATTCAATTGAAGCTAATGTTGAACCACAAAAATACCTATAATTCAAGCTAAGGTGGAACTGCAAAACAACTATTAATCAAAGCTAATACAAACCGGCGGTTGAATCTAATAATGGACTACAAAATCATTGAATTACTTCTGATGTTAACCCATAAAACTATATTGAATTGAAGCTAATGTTGGACCTCAATTTTGGACGATAAAAGGACCTCCAATGATCTAGAATTTGTATACAGTTTCCCATGAGTTCAGTTCTAGTTAATTTCTAGTTCAATTCTAGTTCAGTTCTAGTTTAGTTCTAGTTCAGTTCTAGTTCAGTTCTAGTTCAGTTCTAGTTCAGTTCTAGTTCAGTTCTAGTTCAGTTCTAGTTCTAGTTCTAGTTCAGTTCTAGTTCAGTTCTAGTTCAGTTCTAGTTCAGTTCTAGTTCAGTTCTAGTTCAGTTCTAGTTCAGTTCTAGTTCAGTTCTAGTTCAGTTCTAGTTCAGTTCTAGTTCAGTTCTAGTTCAGTTCTAGTTCAGTTCTAGTTCAGTTCTAGTTCAGTTCTAGTTCAGTTCTAGTTCAGTTCTAGTTCAGTTCTAGTTCAGTTCTAGTTCAGTTCTAGTTCAGTTCTAGTTCAGTTCTAGTTCAGTTCTAGTTCAGTTCTAGTTCAGTTCTAGTTCAGTTCTAGTTCAGTTCTAGTTCAGTTCTAGTTCAGTTCTAGTTCAGTTCTAGTTCAGTTCTAGTTCAGTTCTAGTTCAGTTCTAGTTCAGTTCTAGTTCAGTTCTAGTTCAGTTCTAGTTCAGTTCTAGTTCAGTTCTAGTTCAGTTCTAGTTCAGTTCTAGTTCAGTTCTAGTTCAGTTCTAGTTCAGTTCTAGTTCAGTTCTAGTTCAGTTCTAGTTCAGTTCTAGTTCAGTTCTAGTTCAGTTCTAGTTCAGTTCTAGTTCAGTTCTAGTTCAGTTCTAAACCGTTCGCTAGTCTATAGACTTGTTTATAGGCTAGTCAATAGACTAGTCAACAGATTAACTTTAATCCAACGTTAGAGAGGTACAACAAAGTTCAATTTTAGTCTTGACCGTTACAAACTTTTACTTAAACCTAAACTGCTCAAATCTTTCAAAATATTTTAGGGTCTTAGTGCGGATTAACATTGTTAAGGTATTTCATTATATTAGCTATTTTCTGTGAAATTTTGTTGTTGTTAGTTTGATATCTTTAACACATTTTATCATTTAGTGTTTTTTGTTTGTCTCTAACAAACAAAAATGAATGAAATTAATCAATAAGAAATAAACATTAGTAATTATCTACAAAAGACATTAATGAACAAAAACTAAATAAAATAAAATTTAACAAAAAAAGCAGGGATGTTAAAAGACTTTAAATGAAAACTTTAAGAAATTTGAATTTAATGTTTATTAATTATATTGCATTTTTTTAGTAAAATGAGTGACAAAATTAGTTTTCAAAGTTTTTTTTTAATATTTACTTTAGTTATGTATAGCTATTATCCAACCCCGGCTATTAGGGGGAGTGAAAACTAGAAATATATGAAAAAACTGTTTCAAAAGGCATTATTTAACCAAAAAAAGTTAAATTGAAAAAATTTCCAATTGAAAACCAGATTTCAATATAAATTTAATTAAAACCACTACAACATTAATAAAAAATAACAATTAAATTTATTAAAAAAAATATGTTTTAATAAACTACCACCAGGAATTTTCGAGTATTTTTTTTTTTTTTTTTGTTAATTCTCTAACAATTTATTTAACTCTCTCCCACAGACTCTTCAAAGCAATTTCTCTTGGTATTTCAATGAGCATAATTAACACACACATGTATGTGTGTATTCCTGTTAACAATGCATTTCAAATTTTTATCCGACCAATCACAAAACAGCTTTGACTGTTTACTGTTATATTTGGCCTGTGCTTGTGCTTATGTATGTGTGTTGTGTTGCTTGTTTATGTTTAGTTTGTTTAAACTTGTTAGTGCATGCTAGCTTGCTTTGTATGCTATAGACATTAATGTTTTTTGTTTAGTTTAAGGGGTTTGGAGTTAGTTGGATATGTAACGGAATTGGAGTTTTGTCGGAATTTAATGTTGGATGCTTGCTCTTGCTCTTTCTCTCTCTCTCTCTTTGAATTTGAAACTCAGCTCTGTCTGTCGTTCTTTATACAAAGTTTATGCGGGTGGCTGGTTATATGGCAAAAATTTTGTTGAGTATTTGTACTCCTTCTGGTTTATTTGTTTTATTTTTTTTTTTGTTTTATGGTCTTTAGTATTAAATTTTTTTTTTGTTTAGTTTTAGTTTTTTTTTGTTTAGTTTTTTTATTTCTTCTTTTTGTTTGCATTGTTTTGTAGGTGGAGTCTCCTATTGTTTTAGTTCTGCTTGTTTTCATACATTTTACTCCCAAAGTAACCGTTAAGTGTATGGGATTTACGTATTAGTATCACAAAAGCTGTTTTGGTTTTAACCCGTGCAACGGATTATTGTTTAGTAACGCCACATAATAATTATAAACAATTTAAACAATTAACTATTTATAAACAATACAAAACAATTTGCTTAATATTTGAAAAAAATCTAGTTAAGAAAAATCTTTATAATTAAAGTTTTATAACAGAATTAAAAGATGGCTAAACGTTAATTTAAAAGTTTTGTGTGTGTGTGACATTTAATATTATAAAAATTATTAAAATTATTGTTAATAATACAAAAAAAAATATTATTTAAGTTAAGAGCATAAAAAGCAAAAAATTGAGAATATTTTAATATTTTTATCAAAAAATTTGAAAATTGAAATTAAAAGAAAGTAACTTCTTAAAGTTTTAACTAACAAATTGAATGGATTTGAAGGTGTTGCTGTGATCAACAGAAATATGGTTATATTGTAAGTCAATATTATTTAAACAATAGTTTGAAATTAAAAACTTTTTCTAAGGAAATTGTGGACTAAAAATACCAGAATCCAAATCCATCAGAATAAACTCTCTGGTCTTGTTAAGATCATTAGATATTTCTGGAAAACTTATAATTGCCGTCGCAACTGTTCTTTTGGATTTATTTCGTTTTTAAACCCAAAATTAGTTTACTTCCATAATCAAGAATCCGTTTCATAATTGATCAATATTAAAGAACTCGAATTTTCACTAAAAATTAAATTTCAATAAAAATTCAAATTTTCATTAAAACTCAAAATTTTTTGACATAAATTTTCACTAAATATTCTATATTTTCACTGAAAATACCGATATAACTTCGCGATTCTTTTACTAGAAAGTCAGATTTTTTCACTAAAAATGTAATTTTTACAAAAATGTAAATTTTCACAAAAATTTCGAATTTAGATTAAAAATTAGATTTTTTACTAAAATGCGATTCTCTACCAAAATTTCCATTTTCCACAAAAATGGCGAATTTTTACTAATAATGCGATTTATCACTAAAAAGTGAATTTTTTCACTAAAAATTTAAAATTTCACGAAAAATTTTAATTTTCACATAAATTCGATTTTCCTCAAAATGTGAATTTTTTCGCTAAAAATTCGATTTTCCGCCAAAATCTTAAATTTTTACCAAAGTGATATTGAAATGTGAAATTTCAAATCTGAAATTTTAATAAAATTGAGAATTTTGTATAAAACAAATTGCGATTTTTCACAAAAAATTGTATTTTCAAAATTCGATTCTCTACTATAATTTCGATTTTCCACAAAGATTGCGAATTTTCACTAAAAATGCGATTTATCATTAAAAAGTGAATTTTTCACTAAAAATTTAAAATTTCACGAAAAATTTAAATTTTTACATAAATTCGATTTTCCACAAAAATGTGAATTTTTTCACAAAAAATTCGATTCTCTACCAAAATTTTGATTTTCTACAAAAAATACGAATTTTAACTAAAAATGCGATTTTCACTAAAAGATGAATTTTTCATAAAAATTTTATTTTTCATAAAAACAAAATTTTGTGAATTTTTTCACTAAAAATTCGATTTTCCACCAAAGAAATCACTAAAAATTTGATTTTTCACTCAAATTTCAATTTTGAAATATAAAAATGTGAATTTTAACTAAAAATGTGATTTTTCACTAAAAATGCGAAATTTCACCAAATAATATGAAATTTCAAATCTGAAATTTTAATAAAATTGAGAATTTTTAATAAATTTTAGGGGATTATTGGTTAAATCGGCTTAAGTTTTAGATTTTAGTTTTTTGCGAAAGTTTTGAAATATAATTCTTGTGGAAATATTCCAGTTTACAGGGAACTGACTCAAGGTGGACCGACAACAGTTTTCTAAATTAAAATTCCACTTTTAACTAAACATGTTTAGGTTTTTATTGGTTAAATCGGCTTAATTTTTAGGTTTTCGGTTTTTTGGGACAATTTTGAAATTTAAGAATTCCTGTGAAAGTATTCCAGTTTACAGGGAACTGACTCAACATGGACGAACAAAACTTTGTTAAGAGCTCATTTAGTTTCTACGTTCCGTTCCGTGAGGAATCAGCTGATTCGTGTTTTCCATACGAAATGACAACGTCAATTTCACGATCTAACTAAAGGCTTACACAGACTTACGTAAGCCAAAAAGAAAACAGCTGATTCGTTACGGAACGGAACGTAGAAACTAATTAAGCTTTTTTCTAATATTTGAAATTAGAGATTCTCTGAGGAATTAGGTTCAAAGTGGGAGGTTAGAAATTAATAGGAGTTGTTTAGTAGGTGACTTATAATAATAAACTATAGTTATAATCTATAATGGAGCGAATAGAATAAACATATTCTCTTAACAGAGCACTCTAGATATAAAGTCCTCTAAAGAATTACTGCAATTAATAAGGAATAGGGTCAACATGGGCGTTCAAAAGTTAACAGGTTTTGTATATAACATGATCAACAATTGCAGTCCATAGTCCATAGGAATGTTTTAAAGAATGAGTTATAGGTAATTACTAAGATTTATATCAATTTCCGTAATTTGAGATTATTTGAATATTCAGGAAATAGTGTCCATGTAGAAGATCAATATGTTATTAGATTTTTACAAAATAGGGTCTACTACTTCAACTTAAATAACTTTGGCAGTAACAGTAGCCTTTCTTGTGTTATTTTCTTTAAACAAATTTAACAATTTGCATTTTCTTTTACATTTAAAATAAAACTAATAAAAAGAGATAGACATTTCAATTTACCAATTTTAATTTCTAATTTTCTTTTCCAAACAATTTAATAAAAACATACAAACACCTACAATTCAATAAATCTCTTAATAATAATAATAAAAAAAAACAACGATAATAGAAACTCAAAATATCTAGACCACACGCACGCATTTAAAAAACAGTTAAAAGAATAGATTTTCCAAAACAACAACAAACTATTAACTCTATCGGACAACAGAACAAAAAAATATCCATAATAAAAACACGAAAACATAATTTACTCATTGATAACAAACATTATAATGATGTCAAAACAAACCAAAACACAACAAAAACAAAACAATAAAGTTGTAGTATCTCTAATACCTTGTTGTCAAAAATATAAAAAAAGGCCTAAAGGTTAAGAAGACAACACAAGACAACAAAAAGAAAGGACCGAAGAGTACAAAACAATAGATGGATGCTGATGCTGATGATGATCATCTTGTAGGTGACAAACTTATTATGTTCAATGTTTATAAAGATCATCGAAACGACTAAACTATATGACACACTATCAGCCACACAAACAACAACAACTACAATACTAAATGTGAGAAAAAATATATGTAAAAACAAATGACCAACAACACTAAGAAAGTAACTAACAACATTAGAGTGTTTGAAAGGCAGTAAAAGAAGAAGAAAGAAAGCCTTATTTAAAGATTGGGTTTTTTTTTAAAGATTACATGTTGGAAAAAAACATTGACAAAATAGAAACATTAATTAAATACTAAACAACAGCAACAACAATAACAAAAACAACACGATGGGATTATAAAATAAACAAAAGATTTTAACGCCACCAAAAGAAGGCTAAACGAATTTAAACAATAATAAACACCGTGAGTGAGCCAGTGAGTCAAAAACCACACACTTAAATTGGATTTTTAAAGGGATTCTCTTAAGTAGGGTCTTAAAGTAACTCTTATGAATGTAACCGTTAAGTGTTATAAATAGTTAAGGAGTTGCCAGACTATGATTTTTGGAAATTTCGGTATTTCTAATGCAATTTACAAAGAATAGGGTTAAGATGGATGGAAAAAAGTAAATAGAATTTGTGGGGAGTGTCGTCGACTATTACAATCCATAGTTATTAAATCCGCTAACCGAACGTGTTGAAATTAGTTATTAAGATCTTTTGCGATTTAGTAATCTCTGAGGGATGACTTTAATTATAAGGGATTGGGATCATTGTAGCCGAATGAAAGTTAATGGAATTTGTAGAGAGAGTTGCCTGATATTGGAATCAATAGTATAAATATTGAACAGGGTGATTCGAAAAGTGAAATTCTCTTAACAGGGCACCTTTTATAGAAATTGTAAAATTTAGGATTCTCTAAGGGATGACTTGAGTTTACAGGCGAAAGGATCGATAGATCTCTATCATAGAATTTGTAGACAACATATCAAGCTATTATGTTCCATAATCAGATATACTAATGGAGGGAGGTGAAGCTAGTTACTGAGATTTTTTTCCAATTGCAAAATATCGGTAATCATTGAAGGATATGACTTCAATTTTCAGGAAATAGGGTCGTCATAAGTGGTCAAAAGTTAATATGATTTGCACAGAAGTTGATCTTCTATTATAAACTATAGTCAGAATCTCTAAGAGAGTAAGTTGAAACAAGAAATTCTCTTAACAAAGCTTAATATAATGAAATTGCCCAATTTGGGTTTCTCTAAGGGATGACTTCAATTTACCGGGTTAAGGATCAATGTAGGTGGAATAAATATAGTAGAATTTGTAGACAACATGGCAAGCTAGTCCATAATCAAATTCGCTAAAAGATTTAGATTTTTTCCCAATTTCGGTAATCTTTGAGGAATGACTCTAATTCCTAACAAAAGGGGTCAACAAGGGTGGTCAAAAGTTAATAAGATTAGTACAAAAATTCGGCTACTATTATGAACTATAGTTAGAATCTCTAAAAGAGCGAGTTGGAACGCTAAGTTCTCTTAAAGAAAATGCCGAATAAGGGTTCCTCTAAGGGATAATTTCAATTTATTGGGGAAAGGATCAATGTTGGTGGAAAGGAGTTTATAGAATTTGTAAACAACATGGCAAGCTATCGTCGTCCATAATCAGATCCGCTAACGGAGCAAGTTGAAGCTAGTTACTGAGATTTACAATTCCTAGGAAATGGGGCTAAAAATGTGGTCAACATAGGTGATCAAAAGTTATTTGGATTTGTACAGAAGTTGGGCCAAGCTTATAGACCAAGCTTTTATAATCGAAAGACATAGACTCGCTATAAGAACAAGCTGGCGCCAGTAATTAAAGTTTAACCAAATTTCATAATTTAGGATTCTTTGGGGAATGAACTCAATTTACTGGGAAGAAAAATATCTGAAGCGGGCAAAAGTTAATGGGATTTGTAGGAAAATTTACCTATTATTACAATACATAACCAGAATTTGTAAGAGAACTAGTTAGATCAAGAAATTCTCTTAACATAACGCCAAATAAAGAAAATTCCAAAAGTAAAAATCGAACTTTTAACAATTCTGATAGATCTGTAACTCTGTGTAAGTAAGTTTTCACTTGTAGCTTAAATTTTGGAAATTTTTTTTGCAAATCAATCTGGTAACATTGTTAACCCCCAAGAACATTAGAATAATCACCTACAAAACTCTAGTCTATTAAAGAAAAAAGCTGAGAAAATTTGTGTTAAATCACAACTTTTTTTATTAGAGTTATTAATGCTCAGATTTATATGTAGACCACACTAAGACTCGAATATTCATGTGGTCCTAATAAAAAAACAACAACAAAACAATAACCTGCTGACTTCCAAGTATCAATAATAAAATAAATTTTATGGATTTTTTTCTTTTCGAAAAGTTTCAAATTGATTATTTAGGTGTGTTATTTGTAAGATATCATGGGGTTTTTCTTTAAAATCAAATCACTTTCATTAGTGGTAACATCAGCATTATTTAAATTTAAACAGTTTTTTTGTGTGTGTTAAGGAAATCAATATTATTTGTATGGAAACGTTTAGTGTTCTGGTTGAGATAGTTTTAATTGAAAATCAACACTAGGTTGCGGGAAAAAGAGTGAGTGAGTTTTATTGCCAATTATAATTTGGGAAACAATAGCAATAATAGGTGGTATTAACTTTAGGCCCCTAAAAAGTGTGCCAGTGGAAAACATAAATCTTTTCTAGAAAGCAAAATTAAGTCATAAATAGTAAAGTTTAAGTTTGGAAATATTTGAGGAACAAGTTTGTTTTTGGATTTTAAAGAAATTTATCTCAGAATCTCTTTATATAAGTAATTCAAGCTTTAAGTTGTTATGGGATATTTTAGAGGTTAAATTCAAGCGATATTTATAGAAATTTTTAAATTTTGAATATAATTTTTAAACAAAATTCGACACTTATTATTATGACTGTAATAAATGTTTAACTTAAACAGTTTTGAGAAAATTATTGAAATTAGATTTAGTTTTTAGGTTTAAAATAGGAAATTAAACCGGAAATTTGAATTCAAAATGAGGTTTTAAAATAAAAAATATTGAATTTCAGATATTAAGAAAGGTATTTAAAAGGTAACTGTAGATTTTTATTAGCAATTAAGAGAAAAATTAAAACTTTTTCAAAACATAACTTAGACAAAAATACAATTCTAAGAAGTTGAGCTGATTTTAATAACCAAAACTGTAAAAATTACAAAATAATGAATATTTCGTGATATGTATGAACTATTTTTGTTTAATAAAACTAAAAGAAAGAAATCTGAAATAATCCATACTTTATTACAGAAATGCCTACTGCTTCAATTCCCGCAAACAGCAGCAACTGAATATGAACCATAGATCGAAGAGGGATTGGGATATCAATGATGCTGTTGTGCCGCAAGTAAATGAATCGGATTTTGATGAATTTAATGAATGGACCGACGGTCATGTACGTCTTATATATCCCCTTAGTAATGAGGAGGCCAAAAAACATATATCCGGTTGGGCCATGCGCAATACCAACAATCATAATGTTAACATTTTAAAGAAAAGTTGTTTAGGAGTTTTGGTCTGCTCACAAAATTGCACCCTCTCGAATGGCAATAGAATTAATTTAAGGCCGGCCATATGTGATAAAGCTAGAAGAAAGCAGGAAGGCAAGGCCTGTCCCAATAAGACCTGTAGAGGAGGCAGACTTGAAATCAAACCCTGTCGTGGTCATTGTGGTTATCCGGTCACTCACTTCTGGCGGCATTCTACTAATGCCATATTCTTTCAAGCCAAAGGAGTACATGATCATCCTAAGCCAGAACCTAAGAATTCCAGTGTTTCGAAGAGAGCGTTTGGTAGAGTATCCCTAGTAAGCAGAAACTCTACAGCGGTTACCAGTAAAGCGACAGGTAAAAAGTCTTCTCTGGTTAATAACTTGAGTTCCAGTTTAAGGCAAATGAAAAGTCACAGCTCTTTTCTAAATAAAGTATTAAAACGCTCCACTAAAACCACAAATGCCATGTCACATACAGCAGCCTTGGAAATATATCAATTCAATAGTAAGTTTCCTTGCCCTATAACTAAAATATATATTATTAAATGTTTCCCTTTATATTCCCCAGCTTGCAACAAATGTACCACCCGTTCACAATGCACCTGTGTTATAGAACCTTTAAATAATACATCAAGTCTAAACTATAGCAATCCCTTGCATCATTATGAATCATTAACTGCCTCGGTACCTCATCAAAACTATACACACACACATACACATAATATTTACCAGAGCAGCAGTGAAAGTTCGAATACAAAATGTGAACCCACAGCCCTATTAACCGTTAATCATCAGCATATCACCTATAATTATCCCATATATCATCATACTTCTTTGAATAACCCTACAGCAGCTATGGCTCCTTCCCCTAAAACCGCCGCAGATCAGACGTTACACTCTTGCAACACTTCCCCCTCCTCTGCTGTAAACAGTGTAACACATTATGCCAACGAAACTCTGGAACCCGCTAAAATGTCCTATCATCATTATCACACCACAGCGGCCTCAGGTTATGGCTCGGAATCTTCTTTGTGCTACAATAATAACTGTGATGGCATCTCCAACTTTAATACAAACTTAACAGCAAACTATGACTATGATTTACACCCGCCACCTCCAGCAGCAACAGCCTCCTTAAGCTCCCGACATTTAAGCACACATAATGCTAATCTAGAGCTGCAGGTTCCAGAGCTAAAGCAACCTTATCCTAGCCATACAACAGAAACGTCTGAATTCATTAATTATGCAGATTTAAAATACTCCCCTAGACAGCCCGCAGCAGCTGCCGCGCTCCCCGAAGTGCTTAATAATGAACCAGAATTCATAAACTATTCAGAGCTAAAACATTATCCTCATATCATGGAGTCTTCACAGGCAATAGCGGAAACTAAACCCTCCAAAGTAAACACAAATGAGCAGCCTTCCCACCTTTACCAGCACTCGCATAATAGATCAGTTGAAACCAACAGCCACAACTACGATAACTGTTACTATGCCAGCGCAACACGCACCAAACAGGAAAAAACTAAAGAAAAATTTCATATGGACACCACCTCCCATAATTCCACTACAGCTAATAGTTATGATTACGACTATAATCCTTCTACTAACAATTATTTTCCCCTGGCTACTGGACCCCCTAGTAATAATAACAGTTATGCCACACTTAATAACTACTATGATACAGGACCCTCAAACGCCTCACAGGCCCATTCCACTGCGCTTTATGACTACAATGGCTCGCCTTCATCTTCGTATGCTTCGTCGTATAGTTATGATCAAATGAATACACGCGGTACTAGTTTAATGGCCGGTCCACCACCCTGTCACACTTATGCTCATTAGTTTTAAGGCAACGAACGTAAAGAATTTTATTCTATTTAATATTTAAGAAATATTTTTCGTCTATTCTTCTTTTTTGTTGGCATTGAATGTTAAATTGGGAAAAAATAAAAAAAATTATTACTGATAAAAAGTTTAAAAAATTTTGATTTTATTTAAGATTAGAAAACATACCTTCAAGTTTTGAATTATGTATTAAAAGATTGTTTGGCGCTTTACTGTTTGCAAACATTTACTGGCTTAAGTGCCACCTGTATTTGAAACATAAAAATATATTTTTTAAATATTATTTGGTTTGAGTGTTTGCTAAATTTATGATTTCTTTTGGAAATTACAACTCTGTTATTCCTGTCTATGAGACAAGAAACTCAGCTGTCAAACACGTAAAATTCAACTTTTATCTAAACAAAAGACAATCATTCACAATTACAATAACCCAGCAAATAATAATGTTAGGCTTGTGATAAGTATTATTTTAATCGTCTTTCCAAATTGGCTTCTATATTTCAAACAAACTTCTCGACTTTTTGCAATTTCTGAAAAGTCGACTTTCAGACTTTTAACAATTTTGAAATTATCCACTTTTTTACTTTTAGAACTTTTTCAATATTGGCTTTTAACTTTTTCCGAATTTTATATTACAAAATTTCCTATAAAAACATCGACTTTTTTTAAATCAAAGTAAATTGTTCGAAAGTCGATTTATAGGACAGTTATTTCAAAGATAAAGTCGACTAATTTGTTCTAATAAACCGCAACCCAGCAAATAATAACTCGTATCATTAGGATTCTTTAATTCGACTTTCGAATAGAGTTGATTGAACCACGTTTCACAAAGGGTTGCTGGGTTGTTATGTTAAACACAGATATGTCAAACAAACATTTATTTATTTTATTAACAACAAAATGCATAAACCCATAACAGAGATACAAGCCGAGACGGCTCAAATCGGCGGCGGCTGGCCGCCGGTAATATTTAGCAAGCCGCGCCGCCGCCGACTTCTTTCGGCTCAAAGGCTAGGCCAGCTTAAACGTAGCCGCTGATAAAAATTGGAATCGCACATGTCTTTCAGAAAATAATTTCACCAATTTGAACAGAGTTGCCACTATTTTAAATTCTTATGGCAAATTCAAAAGAGTTGCCACACAATATTGTGCTAATATTAAAATAGTGATAACTACTATAACAATGTCCATTTTCTACAGAAAAAACTTATATAGAGACAGGTTTCTATATAACAGACTATTATACAGAGATTTTTCAATATAATAAACGCTTATAAGGTCAATTTCTGAAGAAAAAGTTAAATTGAGCCGGCAATTTAACCGCCGCCGATATTTTCTAATATAAGCCGCCGCCGCCGACCTAAAATCATTTTGCATCGGCTTGTATCTCTGACCCATAATTTTAATAATTATTTAGGTTAATAATATTATCTTCAACCCAAATTATAACCTTAAACTTATTAAATTTATTTTATCTTTTACAATAAAACATGTTAGTGTTGTTAACTACAACCCTGTTATTTAGTACGTCATGTTTATTTTATGCCTCTCCTTATTTATTATCTCTTTTATGAATTTAGTGGATTTTACTTTTGCTCCTCTCTTTCGCTATTTGTACGAATGTCATTAGCGTGTGTTTCTTTTTCTGTATCTTTCTTTACTTTTTAGGAATATTATTAAATAGCGGCATTAGTTAAATACAAGTTAAATCGTGTGGTTGTCGCAAATACTCCGCTCGATACAAGTAAATATTTTCTAAAAAGCATTTAAATTCCATCAACAAAAACAACATGGTTTACGCTGTCAAGAGCAAGGTATGTACCGAAACAAAAACAACAACTCGTAACAGGCAAATTAAATACACTAGAGAAAAAAAAAACTGGGAACTTGTGAACAAAATTAAAATGTGTTGAATAAAATTGATAAATTAATAATGTATGTGAAAGAAATCTACACTCTAAGTTGGCAAGTGCAAAAAATCTATTATGAAAAAAGTATTAAGAATGACGTGTTTTCTATATAAAATGACCCTTTTTTCTATAGTTTGACATGATTTGCTTAAAAATTAGGACATGTGGGAAAATATAAAAAAAAGTGACAGACGTACGATGTGTAGTTAAGTAATCAATGTGTCGGTCGTTTGATGGCTGCTTGGCCAACCTTTATCAATATTTTTTTATATGTGTAGAGTGTGCTATGTTTTATTTGATTATTACAACTTTGTTAAAAAAAATTAATTTTAATAATATTTGTAATTTGCCTGCCAATATCACAAGTGTTTTAGTTGTAGTCTAGCGCTGCAAACACCGACCGCATGATATCATCTCTATATGTATAGAAAGTGGGTTTTTTTCACAAACAAATTTTATTATTTTGTTTGTTAAGATTTATAGTTGTTGTATTTTTGCTTGTTTGTCCAAATATTCCATTCAAGAATTTTAAAATTTCCATTAAATGAATTCTTAATCATGGCAAAATCTTTAACAAATTCTTTACTTTAATAACTTAATAATTAACAAAGTGGTTGCTTTGCTTAATGTTCATTATTGTTGTTAATAATGCAAAGAGAAAGAGAGAGCATGAATTGACAAAAAAACCGAGAGATAAGTTGTTTTGGTAACAGGGTGAGTCATATAAAGGCAAAACAAAAGAAAAATAACGTTAGTTTGTAAAATTTTTAGTTTTAAAGGATTTTTATGAAGAAAATAGAAATTTTCTATAATAAAATGATTAATTTGTATAATTTATTAAAGAATTGTGCTAATTAAAACTTTAAATTTGTATTTTAACAAAGAAAATGTCAAAATTTTCATGAAAATGTTATTACTTTTACTTTTGAAAATATGTATTGTTTATCTTTAAACTAAAAGAGGTATTTGTTACTTTAGATTACATAATACTTATGTAGGTTTATTAAAAATCTATTTTAGGTTTTCTATGGCAACATAGTGGTCATAGTTTAATAACATTTGATATGTTTTATTTGGTGGTCATTTGCAAAGGTTAATGAAATAAGTTCTAGTGCAATTCTAGTTTAGTTCAGTTCTAGCTCACTTCTAGTTTAGTTCCTTTCTTGTTCAGTTAATAACAAAATCAACTAAAAGGAGTGTGAACTAATCGCGATGCCTTTATAGCGTTCATATATGATAATCAGCGGCTTTATAATGTTTGCTTTCACTCTATATCTACATAAAGTGATTTCATGGTTCTGAGGTGGTTATTTTTACAATCTATGAATAGGGTATAATTTGTCTAGAATTTACTTTTTTTGGGTCAATAGTGGTTTACTAACCTCAATTACAGATAATAATTATGCACAAATTTGATAAGAACCAAACAATCTACAGCTCTCTCACTATATAAACACACATTTTTATTAAAATACTTAATATTTGATAATAATATCGAAGTACAAATATACAAATAAAAATAGCAGAACTTTTTTTAATATAAAAAAGAAAAAATAGCAAAAGTTCAGCAGAGAATTATAAAAATCAAATTATAAATTTCCAGGAATATGAAAAACTCGGGTTTTTTTTTTTCAATAACGATCGAAATCTCTATAGAATTTAAATGTAGATTCATATTTTATGGAATACCGCAACGCTTTTATTTTTAGAAATATGTATTAATAAGTATGGGCTTCTCAGGTTTTTTTTAATTTTAAATAAATTCAAGGAATTTTACTTTTTTCCATGACTATTAAAACATATTTGTAGAGAATTTATTTCAATGTTAAGTAAAAGTTGTATTTTAATTACAAAAATAACAGATTCAAAGAAATTAAGAGCGAGAGTGAAAACCACAACATCCACTTAATAGCTCATAATTTTAAATGACAAATTTTAGCTTTTAATAACAAACTTTAAAATTCTTCTACTACTTTTGAATTTGTAAATTAAATTTTTTTTTTACAATTTAATATTTTTTTTATATTAATTATTTCCTATATTAGTCATATTGTTTGGATTTCATTGCTTCGTTTTTTACTTGTATGCGACTAATTTGTTATTAACTTTTCAAATTAAACCTGGTTTCTTCTTAGCATACAAAAAAATATTTGTAATCAATGACTCATGAAAAAACTTTTAAGAAAAAAATAGCTACAATTTTTTAAATGATTTATTTATACATAATAATGAAATAATTATTGTTTTTAGAAATAAATATGCAATCATCATTTAAATGTTTAGCCAAAAATTTCTAAAATAAAATTAAACAAAGAAATATCTATAAAAAAAAACAATAAATATATAGAAATATGCAAATATTTATACAAAAAGGCCATATTTAAAACAAAAGCAATATGTTATTTGATGTTTGATATTTTTTATTGCCAATTTTTAATTTATTCAATTTAATTGAATAAAAGTATCTAGGTGTTTAATTTAAAAAGTTTTAGTTCTAGTAGAGTTCTACTTCAGTTCTAGCTCAGTTCTAGTTTTGTGCTAGGTCAGTTCGGTTCTATTTCTATTCTAGTTCAGTTTTATTCTAGTTCAGTTCAGTTTTATTCTAGTTCAGATCTTGTTCAGTTTTAGTTCAGTTCTAGTTTAATTCTAGTTCAGATCTAGTTCAGTTCTAGTTCAGTTCTAGTTCAGTTCTAGTTCAGTTCTAGTTCAGTTCTAGTTCAGTTCTAGTTCAGTTCTAGTTCAGTTCTAGTTCAGTTCTAGTTCAGTTCTAGTTCAGTTCAGTTCTAGTTCAGTTCTAGTTTAGTTCTAGTTCAGTTCTAGTTCAATTCTAGTTCTAGTTCAGTTCTAGTTTAGTTCTAGTTTAGTTCTAGTTCAGTTCTAGTTTAGTTCTAGTTCAGTTCTAGTTCAGTTCTAGTTCAGTTCTAGTTCAGATCTAGTTCAGTTCTAGTTCAGTTCTAGTTCTAGTTCAGTTCTAGTTCAGTTCTAGTTCAGTTCTAGTTCAGTTCTAGTTCTAGTTCAGTTCTAGTTCAGTTCTAGTTCAGTTCTAGTTCAGTTCTAGTTCAGTTCTAGTTCAGTTCTAGTTCAGTTCTAGTTCAGTTCTAGTTCAGTTCTAGTTCAATTCTAGTTCAGTTCTAGTTCAGTTCTAGTTCAGTTCTAGTTTAGTTCTAGTTCCGTTCTAGTTTAGTTCTAGTTCAGTTCTAGTTCAATTCTAGTTCAGTTCTAGTTCAGTTCTAGTTCAGTTCTAGTTCAGTTCTAGTTCAGTTCTAGTTCAGTTCTAGTTCAGTTCTAGTTCAGTTCTAGTTCAGTTCTAGTTCAGTTCTAGTTCAGTTCTAGTTCAGTTCTAGTTCAGATCTAGTTCTGTTTAGTTCAGTTCTAGTTCAGTTCTAGTTCAGTTCTAGTTCAGTTCTAGTTCAGATCTAGTTCAGTTCTAGTTCTGTTTAGTTCAGATCTAGTTCAGTTCTAGTTCTAGTTCAGTTCTAGTTCAGTTCTAGTTCAGTTCTAGTTCAGTTCTAGTTCAGTTCTAGTTCAGTTCTAGTTCAGTTCTAGTTCAGTTCTAGTTCAGTTCTAGTTCAGTTCTAGTTCAGTTCTAGTTCAGTTCTAGTTCAGTTCTAGTTCAATTCTAGTTCAGTTCTAGTTCAGTTCTAGTTCAGTTCTAGTTTAGTTCTAGTTCCGTTCTAGTTTAGTTCTAGTTCAGTTCTAGTTCAATTCTAGTTCAGTTCTAGTTCAGTTCTAGTTCAGTTCTAGTTCAGTTCTAGTTCAGTTCTAGTTCAGATCTAGTTCTGTTTAGTTCAGTTCTAGTTCAGTTCTAGTTCAGTTCTAGTTCAGTTCTAGTTCAGTTCTAGTTCAGTTCTAGTTCAGATCTAGTTCAGTTCTAGTTCTGTTTAGTTCAGATCTAGTTCAGTTCTAGTTCAGTTCTAGTTCAGTTCTAGTTCAGTTAATGTTGGTATATATAGCATGTTGGTATATATAGCATGACATTCACTTTATTCATATTTACTCTAATTTTAATTTTTATGGTAGTGAAAAGCGAAAAACCCGCTGTGGTTTTTAGCATGAATACATGATTAAAGGTAAAAATTAGCCATTATTAAAAATAAACCAAACCTTTTATTAAATAGACCAACTACTCAAACACAGAAAAAAGTCTATAACTACCAAAAGGGGTTTGTTTTTTTTACCCCGAAGTTAAATATTTATATAAAACCAACTAACCAACCCATCATCACACCATCTAAATAACCATATTGTTATTAGGATTTTTTTATATTTTTTTTTGGATTGGACTGATAAGGAAAAAAAGTGTGTTATTTACCAAATGACAACAACTCTTTATACATACATATATTAGTTATTTATTTTTACATGTGTGTCTTTTTTGTCTCTAAACTAAAATATACCTTTTGAGCATAAAATAGCAGATTAAATTTTATAGCCTGGCGATAATATTCAAACTTATTCTCCAAAGGGGGTGTTTGGTGGAATGAATTATTAATAGTTTATGTATGCGTTAGGGTTTAAGTTGCATGTTATTCTTATTAGAATTGCATATATTTTAAGCGAATCCTCTAAAGGCTTTTAATAAAACGTTAGAAGATAGTTATTTGAATATTAATTTATTATATTTTTATTAATAAAGAAAGCTTAAACTTTTGAACTGTTGTCAAGATAATGTTATGAAATAAAAATAAATTAACTTCATTATAGTATTAACTATTAACTAAATTAATATTATAAAAATTAACTTACTGGTGGACACAAAAGTGTTAATTGTATCTAGTGTATAAAGCTCGAGCATTTTGAAAAAATTTTGCAAATAAACAAGAAAATATTACTCTTACCCTTATGGGTTATTATCAAATAATAAATATATTTTATAGTATATTCTATAGTCTAGTCTATAGTTTATTCTATAATCTAGTCTGTAGTTTTGTCTAGACTATAGTCTAGTCTATAGCCTAGTCTATAGTCTAGTCTATAGTCTAGTCTATAGTCTAGTCTATAGTCTAGTCTATAGTCTAGTCTATATTCTAGTCTATAGTCTAGTCTATAGTCTAGTCTATAGTCTAGTCTATAGTCTAGTCTATTATATAGTCTATAGTCTATTCTATAGTCTAGTCTATAGTCAAGTCAATAGTCTAATCTATAGTGTAGTCTATAGACTTACTTACTTACTTACTTACTTACTTACTTACTTACTTACTTTACTTACTTACTTACTTACTTACTTACTTACTTACTTACTTACTTACTTACTTACTTACTTACTTACTTACTTACTTACTTACTTACTTACTTACTTACTTACTTACTTACTTACTTACTTACTTACTTACTTACTTACTTACTTACTTACTTACTTACTTACTTACTTACTTACTTACTTACTTACTTACTTACTTACTTACTTACTTACTTACTTACTTACTTACTTACTTACTTACTTACTTACTTAATTAATAAATATAAGGGATAGACCCTTTCCGTATCATTTCGTCTATCCTCCACTATATGGTAATGATAACCTCCGTCTATTGCTTCAAACTCAGGCAACTAAAGCGACAGTAAAATCTCTCTTCTCTCTCTCTCTCTCTGTTATGCAATAAATTTACTATTCTCTCAATTACTAAAGATACAGAAACACAATACAAACATTAAACAACAAATAAACTAAAGCATTTTTAAATTTCAAATACTTTCTTTCTAAAAATTAAAGACATGTAATGACACATTCCATTCAGTATTAGAAAAATACCAATCTGATACTTCAAGGTCATTCAAGTAAATAAAACGGGAAGTTTATCTTCTATTCCCCTTTTTCTTAACCCAGTTAGTGCTTAGAAAATATTGTATTGTTATAGGTGTTACCAACCAAAAGTCATTAATATTTCTTTTACAAAATGTTTTGTAAATCAATAATTTCATTTATGACTCACGACACAGCAACTGCATAAAGCAACAAATTACTTAAATTATACGTAGTTAAGACGTTTTACAAGTGAACTTAAGAAAAAATACAAGTCATGTTTTAAACACACAAGTAATAAACTTAAATAGAAAAAAATTGTTTATTACATCTATTATAAACTAATAGAAAGCAAATAATTTAATTATAACAAAACACTATAACAATCAATTAGGTTAAATAACTTGTTTTATTCTATTATTTTTTAATAAGTTTATTGTTCTCTTTTTCCCTACTTACAGTCCGATTTCGATCAACAACTCGAAAATGCTGGTGAAAAATTGGTGGTAGTTGATTTCTTTGCCACCTGGTGTGGTCCCTGCAAAATGATTGCCCCCAAATTGGAAGAACTTTCCAAGGAATATGTTGACAAAATTGTCATTATCAAGGTTAGTTTTAAAATTATACACAATTAATTTGAAACTTATGTTGTGAACTTTTTTTAATTATATTTCAGGTTGATGTTGATGAATGTGAAGATATTGCCATGGAATACAACATCTCCAGCATGCCCACTTTCATTTTCATCAAGAACAAGCAAAAGGTTGAAGAATTTGCCGGTGCCAATGCCGAAAGATTGACCAACACAATCACAAAATTGGCTTAAATTTAAATTTTATAAATTTATAATAAAAATTGTGCATAATTTAACACTCCTCCGCAGCACACTTCTAAATACCCTAACACATAGTCCAATTCAATATAAATATTCATATAAATATGATTTAAAGTTTTTATTTATACCTTATTTTTTATAATTTTTCTTTTTTTAAATTTTGTTTACATTTATTTGTAATTTATTTACTTTTTTTTAATTCTACACAAAATTTCGTTTATTATTGTGAAAATCCGTTGTGAAAAAATAACATTCTTAAAACAATAAAAACCAAAACTTAATAAAAGACATTGAAGTTGTTGTAAAATCAGTTATGTAGTATTGCTTTGCCATTTTCACATAAATATAATTTTTATAAACAAAATATTACACTTACACAGACACCATAGTTAAATAAATCTAAAAATTTCAACGAAAATCGCAACATTTTTTTAGCATTTGTAGTAGAAAATTTTGTCGTTTAAACAGAATATTTTGTAAAAGAAAAGAAATAAAATAAATGTCTACATTTGTTTAAAATCTGGGTTTTAATTTATTAGTGCAATATTCGTGTATTGAAATCTGGGGAGCTAATGTGTATTTTGAATCGAAACCCCTTGTATATATGAAGTTCACAATTTCGAATGAATGTGCTTTCAAAACGAGTTGTGTGAATAGGGTCCTAGTAAATACCGGTAAACCGGTATTTTCCACACAAACTAGTATTTTTACTAAAACCTGTTATTTTTATTAAAAACCGGTTTTTCAGAATTTCTAACAGCATTTTATTAAAAAAACCGTATTTTAGCCAAAAACCTATATTATTTTTTTTTTAACAAAAACTTGTATTTTAACATAAAATTATGTTTTAACTAAAAAAAGTTTTTCATAAAAAACGGTATTTTTACCAATATTTTTACTAAGACTCTTTATTTTGAATAAAATACCGGTATTTTCTAAAAACTTTTGATATTTATAGCAAAATACTGTATTTTTATTGAAAACCCGTTATTTTTACCAAAAACCTATATTTTGGAAAAACCAAACGGATCAAAACCGATATTTTCAAAAACCAGTATTTTTAAGAAAAAAAACATATTTTTGTTAAAAAACAGTATTTTTACCAAACAATTATATTTTCATAAAAAAACAATACTTGTAGCAAATCTAAAATAAGAGGACTTATAACAGAGTATGTTCTTTTATATAAAGCCGGTATTAAAAAAATATTTATAGCACAATACTGTATTTTTATTTAAAAACCGGTATTAAAAAAACTGTTGTTTGGTAAGAAAGATTATTTTAACCAAAAACATTTATGTATTTTCCACTGAAATCCAAAACAAAAAAAACAGTATTTTTACCTAAACCCGTATTTTTACCTAAACCCAAAAACAGTATTTTTACAAAAAAAAAACTATTTTTCAAAAATTTTCATTTTAAAAAATATATAATTTTTAACAAAAATTTATCATTTTAACAAAAATACAGTGTTTTACCTAAACCCTTTATTTTAATCAAAAACCGGTATTTTCAAAAACCAGTATTTTATTTATAATTGTTTAATAAAAACTGATATCGGTTTACCAGTGTCTTAAAAAACGATATATTTCATATCATAAACTAATATTTTCAGCAAAAATATTTCATTATTTATACCAAAGCATGATATTTTATATAAAAATCGATATTTTCAATATTTTTTAAACAAGAAATGGTATTTTTTAACGATGCATTGCATTTTCACCCAAAAACTAATATACATATATACCAAAATCTAGGTTTTTTAAACCGAAAAACATTACTTTTTCTAAAAACCGGTAATTTTCCCCTTTTTATATCGAAAACCTTTTTCATTTCAACGAAATATCTGTTGGTATATTTATCAATAAAGTAATTTTTAGCTTAAAACCCCTTTTTTACTAAAAAAAAAACAAGTATTTTTAGAGTATTTTCACCAAAAAAGTAGTTTTTACCAAATCCTAATATTATGTGTCAATAATAGGTATTTTCCACAAATACGTTTCAATATTTATACTAAATAGTGATATTTTGTATAAAAACCGGTATTTTCAATATTTTTTTTAAGAAAAAATTGGTATTTTTTAAGGATTATATTTTCAGCAAAATTAGTTTTTAAGCAAAAAAAAAAAAAAAAAAAAACATTATTTTATTAAAAGTCGGTATTTTCTTTATAAAAAACAGTATTTTCAAAATTTTAAACGTAAACTGTTATTTGAAAACCAAATTTACGGAAAAAATACTAGCTTTTTCTAAAAAAAGTTCTTTTAATAAAAAACCTTCCTTGTTATTTATTTAAAAAATATTAAAACAAAAACAAATCTTTATTTTTAATAAATACTATTTATATTAAAAATATCTTCTATTATTACAGCTGCTCAACATCCGGCAACACTAGTTTATTTACATAACAAAATACAACCTTCCCAACAGCTGACTAACACAAAAAAATAATAATGTCTCGAAGGCAAAATAAGCAGAGCATAGCATACACAGATGTCTTTCAGTATCCAGAATGTCAAATCACATATGAAAAAAATATGACATTTATTGAAATCACATAGAAATATTTTCACAAATTGTCATACGCTGTCACTTTATCTTTCAAGTTGCTATAAAAGTTACTGCGAATAAGCAGATTTGGCTGTGCACCTCACACAAACACGTGTATTTCTTATGGAACCTAGGCTGCGTATCCCTAGGGCCACTTTAATTTGACGCAGCACATATAAAAAAATGATATTGCTGTGCACAGCTTGAAGAATTTTCTGTGCACAACAGAATGCTCTCTTCTGTCTCTTCTAGCTCTCTCTTAGTTCTCTCCTCGTTTTGTTGTTATTGTAAAAACTAAATAGCACATAAACAAGGTATACTAAACAAGGTACCAGCACTTGAAAGCAACTGCACAATTGTCAATTTTTTTTTATATGGAGTTTGACAAACGTGCGGTTTTTAAGTCTATGTATAAAAAATTGTAAACAATAATCAGCTGGGCAAGTGATGTCACCTTGTATTTAGTACACCCTGCACATAAATAATTAAAATTGTGCACAAATTTTAGTCGTTTAAGGAAAAGTGTTAAAAAAACATCGGGTTTAGTATTAAAAAAAAACGGAAACAATTGTATATACTATGCATTAATATATGCACATTGTATATAATACATTATACGCAATTAAAAAGTAAATAAAGTGTCTAAATTAAGCAAAAACTATTATTGTACTAAAGCTAAAATTATGAAATAATTAATTAAATCAAATGAAATGAAACTGAAGCAGAGATTTGTGAATACAAATGTAAATTAAGCAGAAAATTAAACAATAACAAAACAAATATTTACAACAACTACTGTGCAAAAAAACATAAATTAACCAGTTAATGAATAATTAAGTGTGTTGTGTTTTTTTAATCTTTTTGGTTTTTTTTACAAATGCTAAACAATTGTTTATAACTTGAAATTGTTTAGACATAAAAAGAAAAAAAAAATCGAAAACGAAAATAAGAAATTTGTATTAAAAAATTACTAATCATTAAAGAAAACAAGATAAATAAAATCGATTGTTCAACAGGAGTTAGTGTGTTTGTCAATAGTTCGTGCTGAAAGTGCTTGCAAGTGCAAATGTTGTGTAAATTAATTGGAATAACAAGTGCATCATAACAAAACACCCAACACAACCTTAAGAGTCTGTCATCAGTCATCAATAACCCAAGGTGGTAAGGGTGAGAGGCAAGACGGCTACAGCGAGCTATATAACTATTGTTAATCAATTAAAAGTGATATCATGCCCACAGCCCAGTATCGTCCTTTAGATACTGGTCATGGCAGACCAGCACAAAGTTCCGTATTACGTGGTGCTCACGGCAGCAAACTACGAGCACTATGTCCCAAAACAGCCAATAGCCGGCGTATTTTTGTTTGTGTCCTGCTGCTGATGATGCTGCTGGTCTATGTAGTCTGGTGTGCAGTGGCCAATTATACGGATGATGGTAGAGCCGATACATATACTACCTCAGGTAAATTACAACAACCACACAGTACAACCGCCAGAAGCCAGGGTTGGAATTTAGTTGCAGTGGCCGCTCCTTTAATGCTAAATCAATTAAAGACCCAACAAAATAGTAGTGCTGTAGTAGAAGCTAATGTTGTTAATGTTGCTAATAACCTGCTTTATTTTAATTCCTCAATAATTGGATTAGGTTTGAGCACCCTATCACCAGCACCAGCCGGCAATAATGGCAGTGCACGTGATATGCAACGCTTGCCAAGTGAGTAAGCCAATAATTTTGGTTGTTGTTTGTTGTCGTTCGAAAACAACAAAAGGTTACACAGGCGCATTGCATATCTTAAAACATGCGCTGGTTTTTATTATTATACCAAAAAAACAAACAGGATGTAGACATCCATGCTACCAAATTCACTATATATCACACTTACTTCATGTATATTAGACCATCTCACAGAAATGGAATTAAGAATATTATCTCATAATTTAGTTTTGTTTTATGATGATTCAAAAAAAAGTTTTAATCTAGTCCAAACTTGTATATATTCTGGTCTACAGTCTAATCTATAGTCTAGATTGTATATTACAGGCTGTAAATTTTAAACACTTGCGTCTTGCGTCTTGTTTATAGCCTAGACTAGAGTCTAATCTATAGTCAAGACTAGAGTTAAGCCTATAGACTAGAGTCTAGCCAATAGTCTAGACTTATTTTTAGTCCATAGTCTAGTCTGAGCTCTATACTAGAGTCTAAACCGTGGTTTATACTAGAGTTAAGTCTGAGGTTTAGACTAGAGTCGAATCTATAGTCTCGACTAGAGCCTAGTCTATAGTTTAGAGTGCAGTCGTCTATTCTATAGTATAGAATGGAGTTTTGTCTAAAGTCTTGACTGTAATCTAGTCCATAGTGAAGACTAGAATCTAGTCTTTAGTCTAGATTAGAATCTAGTCTTTAGTCTAAATTAGAGTTCAGTCTAGAGGTTTGTCTACAGTCTAGACTAGCGTTTTGTATATAGTTAAGGCTAGAGTTTAGTTTATAGCCTAGAGTTTAGTCTACAATGGACTCTAGTAAAGCTAGAATCTAGTCTATAGTCTAGATTAGAGTTTAGTCTATAGTCTTGACTAGAGTTTTGTCTATAGTCTAGATTAGATTTTAGTTCATAGCCTAGTCTAGGGTTTTGTCTACAGTGTAGTCTAGAGTTCAGTCTATAATCTAGATTAGAGTTTAGTCTATAGTGTATACTAGAGTCTAGTTTATAGTCTAGATAAGAGTCTAGTTTATAGTCCAGTCTTAGGTCTATACTAGAGTTCAGTCAATAATCTGGTCTTAAGTCTAATCCATAGGGTCTAGGATCTTTTGTATAGTTATGACTGGGATCAAATCTATAGTTTATAGTCTGTAGTCTAGTCTAGATGCTAGTCTGTTGTCTATTTAAGCAATCATCTTATAACCAAACTATAAGAAGGTGTTAACAGTATTTCTCTTTCTCCCTGAGACGCTCCAATATACAAATATTCCCTATTATTTACATTTAATTTTTCCCTTTAGCACAATAACCTTTTTCCAAGAAATTTTCCATTAAGCAAGCACCATCATTTACACAAATATATTGCATGTTAAATTGCACTTTAAAATCACCACACACAATCATATGGAAAAAGAAAATAAAGGTGTCATTTGGTGATGGAGCGCTGTTCTATGTAAATATTATTTATAAACATTTATTTTTTTGCTGCTATTTACATATGCATTCATTAATATATTTAATTACTATTAGCTATAGTTAGAGCAGGTAATAAGTTTTAATTGGTTTTCTATTTTCTAGTTAGAAAGATTGATATCTATAGACATTAGGAAAGTAGAAATATAGAATTTGGATGAAAAGAATTTGGAAAATAGTAACACAATGTTAAAGTTCAGTTAATAATAGAAATGCCTCATTTATATGGGAGTAAAGTTTATTTATGTTTTGGCAGGTTCGTGTTGAATGCTTAATTTAGTAATAATTGTTTTATTTTTATTACAAATCACAGCTAAATCTTTGAAAACCCTCCAATAAAATAATAAACATCCAAAAATATAAATTATATCAATAAAGGTTTCTCAAAGATTTCTCAAATACATACTCGTGTGCATATAAAAAATGCTGCGATAAGGAGAATTATTTTACAAATACCATAAAATGTTAGGTTCATTAACTTATAAATTGAAAATTAAGCAGCTACTGACCAACCCCCCCCCCCCCCCCAAAAGCAAATACTAACAGACTGAGAAACACCTAACATTTATTCAATTAAATTTTTATATAAAAGAAATTTGTAATTATAAAAATACTAAACTAAAACTAAATTAGAACAAAAAATTCACACACTATCAAATGAAAACAAAACTAAATCTAGTAGTTTATTTAAATAATAAGAAGCGCTAATGTTATTAAATGTTCAATATTTATTGAACATAAAAAAACCCCTAAACTATTATCGACATTTTAAGCATATAATAGTTATTATTAATCTATAGACCCAGATAATGAGCCTAATATATTTAAACAAACTCACACGTAATACATTCAATACGGGAAAACGTTAACGATAACGCAAGGGGGAGAAAGAATAGTTTTTAAACATTTTTGTTTATCTAGAAACAAATTTATTTGGCAATAGTAATGAGTAAGGTAAATAGTATTCATAAAAAATTAGGGTGACGTCGTAAACTATAAGTAATATATAGAGTCAAATTACGGCACTTAAAACGATTGAAATCTTAATAGTATTTGAATGAACAAATGCCCAAGTTTTTGTGATAAATTTATAAACCCGAGTATTTGGAATGTATTTATTTGGTCCATATATTAGGATGTTGTTGTTGTAACAGATTGACTGGATGTTATTCCTGGGGAGAATCGGGTCATTCCGGATCGGGGATCCAATTGTAGTGGAAACGATATATTCGGTAATGAAACCCTGTGTTTCAGTTAGACATTTTAAAACTTAAACTACTTTAGTATTTTGAAACTGAAAAATTAATTATTTTTTTTTATTGAGTGCCATCCTAATAGACATATTTAAATCTAATCTTAATTTTGTTATTTTCAATGAAAATTGTACTCTAAAATTGTACAGTTTATTGTAGATTTAGTTCTATTGGTATCTAACGAACTAATGATCTTTGAAAAAATGTTAAAAATGAGTCATTTCACTAAATGGCTAAGATTTTACTGAATGATAAGAATTTGTAGCGATTTTAACACTTGCAACTTTCATTGATTACAGAATGTATTTTGTAGATTAGACAAATTAAGCATATTTGCTAGACTTGCAAAGCTAATTACTAGCAATTGCTTTTCTAACGATTTTCTTCACTAAAACCTCACAAACTAGTTTGATATAACTTCTTAGATGTGGAACGTTTGCAAGGGTAAATAGCAAAATGTATGTTATGGTTTAGCATGTTTGCTAGACTTACAAAGCTAAATAGTCGCAAGTACTTTTCTACGAATTTTCTTCATAAAAGCCTCACAAACTTGTTTGATATAGCTAGCTAGATGTGCAATGTTTGCAAGGGTGAAAAACGCCAGTGTTTTTCTTATGATTTTTTTTTTTGAAAATCTCACAAATACGTTTGGTATAACTTAAATCAGTTGGCTTGATCTTTCAGATCTTCTAGATCTAGTTAGCAATGAACTTTAGTCTTGTAAATTAAGCCAATCTAGTAAAAGTTATCATGTTTGCAAGGGTACTTAAATACTTTTCTCAACAAATAACTTTTTTCACAAAACTCTTACAAAATGTTTGATTTACTAATGAAGTTTATCTTTGTTTTGCTCTAGCATATTTGCTAGACTTTGTTTGCAATGATTTTAGGTCTTGCATATAAGATCAAGTGTGGCAAAACAGAATTAAGTACCATTTATTATCGAGGTCAAGGAACCTAATGGAATTTGCAATGTTTACCAGAGTGTAATTGTTAGACTTGCTATGTTTGCAAGCGTAGTTTGCAATAAAGATTGATTACTGATACTTTTTCAACAATTATTTCTTTTTTGTTAAAATAACATAAATAAATTAGTTTTAGCATCAAAATTCTTCTCTTTTATGGTCTTGCATATTTGCTAGATCTTTTTTGCAATGATTTTTAGTCTTGCAAATTCAAAAATTTATAATAATTCACATTTTATTATAATTTATTGCTATAGTTTAGCCACCAGAATGATCTTTATTTGATTTACTATATTTACAAGACTTGCAAGAGTAGTTTACTATGAACAACTCAAATGACTTTTTTAAATTATAGAAATATCTAGTCGAATCATTTATTTGTTTTGAATTTGCATATTTTTTAAATCTTTTTGCATTAATTTTTAGTCTTGCAAATTTGATAAAGAGTTGCAAATCATAAATTTGTATCAAAATATTCTAGAAAATTGCTATATGTTTGCTACACTTTCTATTTTGGTATTGTATAGAAACCTTATTTGCAATGATTATTACCCTTGAAAATTAGCCTATGTTTGCAAGACTTGCAAGATTAGTAAAAGAATGAATACCAGTGATTCTTTTTACAAAACTCTCTGAAAATAGTTTGGTTTAAAGTAAAAAACTCTTTTCTACTTAAGTTTGCTTATATTTTCTAATCCTATTTGCAACGATTTTAGTCTTGCAAATATGATCAAAAACAGGAAATTACAAGCTGAAGGATACATATTCAACTTGCTATGTTTTCAAAGTCAGTTTATTAAGTTTTTTCCATGTCAAAACACTTTATTCCCGAAACTTCTCGAAAACTAGTTTTCTAGTTTGTTTTCTAGATCTTGTTTGTTATGATTTTTTGGTCTTGCAAACTTGATTATTTGTAGTAAATCATAATTTCTTCTTGCCAAGGCTGTTTACTAACAGCAAAACAAGATTTCACTGTAGACATTAAACCCCTTAGTAGATTTTCACTTTTATTTATCTCAAGCAATGTTTCAACATGTCATAACCCAATCAAGTGAATATAATTGATAAAAGTATTATACATAATCACGTGTAATTGTTATATATATACTATAGGTGACTGTCATTAATCAATGTTGAATGTTTAAGATAAGCGTTAAAAAATATACTTTTTAATAAGTTCCCCTTTGCCTTAACATTTTATGACTTGAATAAAAGTATATTACAAAAAGAATATTTAAATGACATTGAACTGAATTGTGTGTTTCTTTAAACGAAAATGATTGCATTTTTCTTGTTATGCTGCTAGACAATAAATTGTTATATATTATATATTTTTGTACATATGTAGGAAATATTGTTCAAATCTTTAAATAAATGTTAGCTAATTTATTAATAAAAAAAAACTAAAAAGTGTTTTATCTAGCTGTAAATAGAAAACATTTAGTAACATACTTTAAGGCTTTTATAAAATTTTCTTTTATATTTGCAGATCTATTTGATAGTAAACAAACCACAGAATTACCCTCCATACCCTGCACTGAATCTTTCGCCGATACACGTGTTTATATACAGGATAAACCACGTCAAGAATGGGATAATTTAACAATGATATATTTTGTTACACCCACTTATCCTAGACGGGAACAAGTGCCAGAATTAACCAGATTGGCTTATACCCTACTGCATGTACCACGTATACACTGGATAGTGGCTAATGATTATAATGCCTGCAATCCTTATTTGGATATTTTACTAAATAAATTTGGTAAGTTTTTTTTAGACTAAGAAAGCATTTTAAACATTAATTTGTCTCTTATTTTGTAGGCATACCCTTTACCCATTTATCTAGTCCCATGCCTGAACGTTTTCGTAATGTTAAATCCAAACCTAGAGGCGTTTCAAATAGACGAGCCGCCATGCAGTGGCTGCGTCAACGTAATATAACTACGGGAGTTTTATATTTTGGTGATGATGACAATACTTATGATCTCAAGTTATTTAGCGAGATACGTGAGACCAAAATTGTTTCCATGTTTCCCGTGGGTTTAATAGCCAGTTATGGTATAAGTGGTCCGGTTGTAAGGAAGGTAAGAGAAATTATATATTTATCCAGATTTTATAACTCTGTTAGTAATGAAATGGAATAATAAAGCTTAATCACGAGGGTAAAACCCATTCATTCAATTAACATATATTTTTTACTTTTTCCTCCTTCCCCGTAGGGCAAAGTTGTCGGTTTCTTAGACTCCTGGGTAGCTGGACGACGTTGGCCCGTTGATATGGCCGGATTTGCTGTAAGTTTAGCCTATATGGCAGAATATCCCAACGCCAGCATGCCCTTTAAACCAGGCTACGAAGAAGACTACTTTTTGCGTAGTGTAGCTCTGACTTTAGATAAAATTGAACCCAAAGGCAATAATTGCACCGAAATTTTAGTATGGCATACACAAACTAAAAATCATCCACGTGAAGCCGTAAAAATAAGTCAAGAATATTTAGATAATCGTTCAAATTTGGGTGCATTATTTAAGGCGCTAAATGAAATGGGTGTTTCGGAGGCTTGTGAAGAAGAGGGTAAGTAGTTTTGCTTTCTATGTGATAGACAAGTAATATTTAACTTTTTCCTTTTTATTGCAGGTAATAAGGCCATTATCAGCAGTAACGGCAAGGCTAAAGCTTTAAGTTATTATCTTAGCTGAGATACAATGCCATTTCAAGATTTTTTTCAAAAAATATTTTCAGTTTGAATTTAATTATTTTGTTAAAATTTTTTGTTATTTTTCTTTACTTTACTTTATTTTGCCAAAAAAGCACAATTCTAAGGTCAAGGCGTGAATTAAAGTAAAGTTTTGAAAATTTGAGTAAAAATATCTAACTAGAGTTAGTTAGATATTTAGCCCTATAAAATACTCTTTGTGTAATTTGTCTTCGCATATACGAGTACATCCTTAAGGATGAAAATATAAACCAGCCATTATAAATCTATTCATGACATTTATACAGATGTATGGTTATTTGTTTAATTTTGAAATTATCAGTTCATATTTTCTGACTAATACCTACAACAAAACTATTATTTAGTTTTTTTTTTTAATTTTGTAATTAATTTAGTTTTAAATTAACTTATTGCTTTCTTCTACTATTTATTTAAATTATTTGCTTTTTGTTTGTGATAATATTTAGGTCTCGCTTTTTGTAAATTAACTTAATATTTAATAATATTTTTAATTAATTTGTTTAAGCAGTGGGTATTTAACTTTAAAACAAAGTAAATTAATTACTACACAACTGGTACAATCAATCAAACAACACTTGGCAAGAAAACAACAAAAACAAATTAATTTTGTTTCTAATGAAACATTTCGAAAAGTTTAGTTGATAAAATATTAAATAGTTTATAATACATTTACATTAATTACAAATATAAGTAATAGTAATTTCCTTATTTTGTTTTTGGTTTTTCCATGGTTGTGTTTGCCAACATATATTTAATAATTGTGCGTGAATGTGTCATCTTAAGTCATTTGTTGCTATGCAATATTTTATAAACTATTAAGAAAAATTAATTTATTTTTTTGCCTTAAAAATTATAAGAAAAATTAAGATAAAACGAATAAATAATAATTATGCTATAAAACTGTAAGTCATCAAAACTAATAACTTAAAGAATAAGAAAAAGAAAACAAATCAAATCTTTAAATAAACAAATAATTTAAAAGAAAATTTAAAATTAATAAAGTAAAAGCACATAATAATGTTGCAACGAGTAACTAAAAAGAAACTATTTTTTTTTTATTTCTAAGGATTCAAAATTGTAAGTCTTTTCATCAAGATTATAGAACAGTTTAGAGTCAAGTCTAGAACAGTATAGCTAGGACTATTGAACAGTTTATAGTCAAGGCTAGTTAGGACTATAGAATATCATCTAGTCAGAACTATAGAACAGTCTACAGTCAGGACTATAGAACAGTCTATAGTCAGGACTATAGAACAGTCTATAGTCAGAACTTCAGAATCAATACTTGTCAAGATTATAGATCAGTAGGAGTATTGACAAACTTATTCACTTTTTGGCAACTTTGGTGACAAATTTCTTATGTAAACAGAAACACCAAATAAGACTACATCGATAGAACAACTTTTCACCGGCTAAATCAAAAGTCTCTTAGAGCGAAGATGTTGAGGGCGGTTTTCCGGCCAAAGCAAAACAACATATTGGCGACTCCTAATAAGACTACATCGATAGAACAACTTTTCACCTGTCCGACTAAATCAACAGTCACTTAGAGCGAAGATGCTGAGGGCGATTGTCCGGCCAAAGCAAACCCATATATTGGCCACTGGGAAGAAGCTTACAATAGAAATTCCGGTGTCAATAGGTTCACCTTTAGTTATAATAACTTTATAAATTAAGTTTTTTACTTCCGCCAGCGTAAATAATATACTTCCACTTTGTGGCCACCGGCGGAAGGGTTTCGGTTTTGACAAAATTTCCCCTAGACAAAACTAATTGTTGTATAAAAACTGAAACTCCGAATAAGACTACAGCGATAGAACAACTTTTTAACTGTCCGGCTAAATTAAAAGGCACTTACAGCAAAGATGCTGAAGGCGGTAGTCCGGCCAAAGCAAACCTATATATTGGCCACTGGGAAGAAGCTAACTATAGAAATTCCGGTGTCAATAGGTTCACCTTTAGTTATAATAACTTTACACATTAAGTTTTTTACTTCCGCCAGCGTAAATAATATACTTCCACTTTGTGGCCACCGGCGGAAGGGTTTCGGTTTTGACAATATTTCCGCTAAACAAAACAAGAAGTTTTGTACAAATTCTTTACAACATATAGCACCCACAACACTCAACATATTACACAATTTCATTCTAAACACAAATTTATTTCCTACTTTTTTAATTTGCCTTAAAACTTAAGTGAAATAACTAAGAAATCGCCATATTGTTTTGAGACTTCTAGAAATTACCCTACAAGAAATGAATGACCGAAACTAACACATACAAAATTATTTTACTAACACACTTGCAGATTTTTTTTTAGAGAATTCTATAAAAAAAATTATAATTCCATCAACAATGACAGCCAAATGACTGGTAAAATGACCGACACTGTACCAAACGTGTGGTATAAGGTTGCATTTGCATACGCAAGAGTGAAACAACTACATTTTGAATAATATTTTATTAAATTTTATATTACCATCAACAATGACAGTCAAATGACCGATCAAATGACTGTCACTGTGTTTCAGAGTTGTATTTTTCGTCGTTATAAATTCATTATTTCTGCGAAAGCCAAAGATCAAGAAGCGAAAAATTACAAAAATTTACAAAGTCTATAAATTATTAAAAATAAAGAGAATTATTATAAACTGAATTTAAAAAAAGTGGAGGAAGTGGAGCTGAAGATAAACACTTTGGAGTTTAATCAATCTATGGTAACATGAATACTTACTTTTGATTTTTATATTTCGATATTTATATGTATTTCTTTACAGACTTACTTATTTCCACAAATTAAAAAGAGCATCAGAGGATTTAAGATTCTGCGAGGTATGTAAAATGGTGAAATGATTATTAATTTATGTATATGCTTACTATATTAATAAAATTAAAAAAATTTATATCTTAAAATATTAATAAATTGTGTTTTATTATAAATTGATATAGCCGTCAGTTTTAACGGATATATTCATCAAGTATGATTAGTAAACAATGACCGATTAATACATCATTTTTTATTTGTTAACTGTGATGGATATATCCATCAAGCATGATCAGTCAATCGTGACTAATATTTATATCATCCTTGATTACTAAACATCAAAAGAGTGAGCAGCTCAAATATATGTGTTACAGTCGATATAATTCATAAGTGCGAGGGTGATGCAAGATCACATGGACACGAAAGTTTCCATCAAGTTTTTCATATTGCCCTTAAGAACTTGATAGAAACTTTGTTCTACGCAATGATCGATATTTCCTTCAGTAGTGTCAGTCAAATGACCGGTCAAATGACTGTCACTGTTCTTGTAGGGTAGTTTCTTCTATGTTGTTGTTGTAATTATTGTTTGCAACTTACCACACACAACATGACTTGCAAATTCTGGAGGCTTTGACAAAGAACACTTTTACTAAAGGAATTTCACTAAAAAACACTTTTATATGCTAATTGCACTTTTATTTAAATAATATAAGATATTTTCTTCTCATAATAAAAACAATAGAATGATTTTTTTATTTTACACTTAGCTTTTTGCTCGGCATTTTGCCCTTTTCTTGAATTGCTTATTTTTCATATATTTTCTTATTAAAATGCTGTAGATTTATTAAACTTTTCATACAAAACTTAATTATTAACACTTTTCCTATATTTTTTATATTTAATAACACTTTATTATTAATTTTCTTTTATATGAGTAACTTTTACACCTGCACGAACTGAAAACACGATCACTACTATTTTTCCTTACAACACTTCTTCTTTTCTTCTTCTTTTGTTTTACATTCAAGGGAGAATGACAATTAAAGAGGATACAGGAAATAATAAAAACACTAGAAGGTAATTATGCCGTGAGACATCTGGTGGAGAGTAGTAAAATGTAAACAAAGCACATTACCACACTGTAGGAAATATATACAAAGTGCTGCCAAGTTTACAAAAGTACTCATTTGAAAAAATAACCTGTACTTTTTTAACAACACTAGCGGAGACAAATAATGTTTAAATTTGGTAAATTGTTGGCCATTCAGAACTACCTACAAAACACTAGCAAAATTGGTCCATTTATGTATGTATATTAAAGTTTGAATTCGAAAAAAACTTGATCGGTCCTATACTTTTCAAAATATTTCTTTTTGAACGATTTGCAGAAGAAAAGTATTGGCCATCTTCCTTTTGATGTAACTAATGAAAAATAAGTTATATGTTGGAGATTATTCAAAAAGTAATGCAAATTGTGAAAAAATATAAAATATGCATTTATTAGATCTCGATTTATAATAACGTTCAAAATCTCAATTTTACAAAATAATTATACAATTTTATTAAATAAGTAAAAGACACAGTAGAAAACTTTGACGGCTTACAACCGATTTTAAGCCGTCGTCGTGATTTATGGTGTCAGCCGTCGCCGTTAAATTTTGTACGCAACAGAGACCAGCGCCGTATCGACCTTAGTCGGCTGAGCTAAACCGTCAAAGATTTTTATCAACAATAGTCGAAAAAGGGTAATCGGCTAAAATACATCCGCCTTTCATAATATATTGTATTTTTTATTTAATTACAAAGGAACAAAGAGTATTATTACTATAGGTTAAATCTTATTTATTTTAGTTGAAATCAGTTTATTACAACCGCACATCTTTGGAACTCATTACTAAGTTTTAACTATACTGCCAATTTTGATAATAATCAGGCTTCACTTGTCCTTTAAAAAATTACGTTAATATTCATAATTCACCTTTATATTCGATTAACTTTTTTATTAATTTAAATGTTCGATTAGTTGACTACTACTCGATTAATTTTAAACTCAAATATTTGTTTTTTAATTTCTCAATATTTTCATCTACTAATAAAAAGAATTGTAGATGGAAATGTGAAGAATAAAATAGTAAAATGTACGTTCAATTAACCGAATAAATCAAAATAATCCGATTAAGTTGAAATGTGGAACAATTGTTTGTTCAATTAATGATTTATAAACACAATCAATGACTACTTTTTTATAGTAAATTAACGCAGTCAAGTTGTGTATTTTCAGCCGGCTTACAAACAATTATCAGACGCCGTCGATAAATTTTATATCAGCCGACGTCGTCAAAACAATTACTCGGCACAGGTTTCTACGACATAATGTCGTCGTGTGAAAGAAAATTGTAAATCTTTGCACAAAAGTTAGAATTGCTCCTGGAATATAACCACAAAATAGTTAACAAATAGTAGAAAAACTTAAGAAAAAAACAAAATAAAAAACATTTCATGGTATTCAGACAATAAAAAGCAGCAGCAAAGTGTTTTAAAAGCAAGAAATTATTGTAAAAGTGATTTTTTAATGACGACGTCAATTTGCAAATAACAGCAGCAGCACAAGAAAAAATTTTCTAATAAAAAAAATTTTAACAACGCTGTCTGCAAGGGATATTGTGAACAGATTTCAGAAAAGAAAAGCTAAATCAAAGAACTGGAGTTTTGGAACTAAAGAAAATATTTAATATTTTTGCAATTGCTAAAGAAAAAATGCAAATCCCTAGACTATTGGCGAGCGAGGTCGACTTTTTCAAAGGCAAAGCTTAGCAGAGCTCTGCGAAATGCGTACATCCGATACCGCAGCCATTAAGGCAGAGAAAAAAGTGAAATTATTATTGTGTGTTAATCAGAAATTATATAGAAAAACTTGATATTTTTTCTTTAAAAAAAGAAGTAAACGTTTATTTATCAAGAGTATTTTGACAACATAAAGAAAAACCCTAAAACAATACAAAGGAAAAATAGACATTTTTGCCTATTTTGGGACTATATAGTGATTTATAGCTCGAGTTTTTTGCTTTTTTTCTGGCGATTGTAATAAAAATTTTGTAAAGTGAACGGTTCGGTTGGTCGTGGAAACGAATATAAAAATTAAAAAAAAATAATATAGAAAAAAATATTGTGGTGTTTGAAAATATACACGTTGGTAGTTTTTCTAACTTTTTAATTTTGATAATTAAAGAAAATCTTTTTAAAATTAAATTAATACAAAATAAAAAAATAATAAAACTTTTTTGTCCATTGTATGGCTGAATATTATGCAAAACATACTGTACTAAAAAAAGCTGGTGAACAAAAACAACAAAAAAAAAGAAAGAACAATATTCAAGTGATTTTCGTGTTTCATTTAAACAGCAGCAGAAAAAAACCTGATTTTTTTCCAATTTGGAATAGGATTTAAGCAAAAATATACAAGAAATTATAAAAAAAGCCTCCGAAAAAAAGAAAATCCAAAAACAAAAAAGAAAATAAAAACAACATTAGTGTGATTTAAAAGTAAGTAAACTTGATTAAGTAAAATATTTTCCAAAAAAAAAAAACTAGGGAAAAAAGTTGTGTATTTAATTAAAGTTTTTTTTTTGGAACCAAGAGTTACAGCGCGAGCAATGAAATTTTGCTTGAATAGAGAAAACATGCACAAACACACATATATTATGCACATACATTAATACACACAAACACTCATATGTATATACACTGTCTGTCCGTCCAACCAACCAACCATTCGTCTGTCTGTCCATCCGTTCATCTGTCTGTCTGTCGTTTTGTATGTATGTTTGCCCATACAGATATTGAAAGAGGAGGTAAAAAATATGATGTCGATTGAATCGAGTGTATATGTTTGTGTATGAATGTGTAATACTACTACTACCACTACTTTAGCTTTTCTCTCATATAACGCTCATTTCCGTAAAGATTGTCATAATTCCAAAAAAACAACCTAATTTTGACAAACAATAGCCTTAAAAACTTTACACCAATTTTACTAATTTTTTTTAAATAATTCTCCACATTTTGGAAAAAAATCTTGGTTACAGAAGTAACTTACAGAACTACAAACGCCTATATTTTATTAAACCGAATAAAAATCCCTGAGTTTTTAACTTAACACATTGTTAAAATAAATGAGCTTTATATGTACTATGTATGCGTGTGTGTTTGTCAGTGCGTGTATAGTGTTTGTTGTTGTTGGTATTTTTTTTTTATTATTTACTTTACCACTATATATGAGAGGTGTGTAAGTGGTTGTAATTTTTTTTATTAAATCTATTGTTTTGAAAAGATAATTTTAAACTTCAGAAAATTTCCCTAAAGTTTTCATCTTTCCAACTCTGTGTTCAATTTCAAATCAATTTAAACATAAAATCCTTTTAAAATACTTACTCTATCTACTACAGGGTGCAAAATGATTCGTTATCGCTTACTCTTAAATTTCACGAGTGTTAGTACAAATGTATTTTCTTTATATAAACCTCGGTGGGGGTTGTTTGCCTGATTAACAAGAACAACAACAACAGCAAAAGTTCCATAAACGGAAAAAATCTATTGCATGAGAGCTTACCCCTTAAAAAAAAACTTTAAACATAATTTGTCGTCTTTCAAACAATATTTATGATGAAACTTTATTAAACATATTGCACTATTTTGTTAAAACTATTAAAAATCTCTAACAAATTTATTTAATTTTCTAGCCTTTTGTTATAAAAAGTAATTAAATTATAATTTTAAAACTACTTTTTAAATAAGTTAATTCTTTTAAAGAAAAATGTTATTATATAGAAAAAAATCTATTTTATTAACTAATGTTTATTAGTCATAAATTTTGTTAAACTTCTATAGCTTCACAACCTGCCCATAGATCATTTTTTCTTTCTACTTTGCACTCTATGTACCACCAAATGCCAGAAATTTGACAAAACTAAACAAAATGGCGAATTTCACCACAAAGTATTTAATCAATTAAAACAAGTATTATAAAATCTTTTTAAAATTACTGAAAGAAACTATTAAATATTATTTGCTTTATAAAAAATAATAAAAAAAATTAAACAAAACTAACAATTGTTTAAAAATCTATAAATAATTCTATATCTTTGTATAAAAAATAGTAAAAAAGTGTAAAAACTAATTAATGTTTATCAATCTTATAATATCTCAATAAATTTTTGTGTGTGTTTTTTTTTTTTAATTTATTAAAAGTATTTAAATATAATTTAAAATGTTTTGTGGTTTTGCTTGCATTAATTTTGAAAACAAAAATTATATGACTAAACTATTAGTGAAAGTGTTTAAAATACTAAAATGTTATAAAAATTAACATTATTATCAATATTCTTTTAAACAAATATGTAATAAAAAATTAGAAAGAAAAGCAAACAATTTTACAAACGTTCTACAATATAATAAAAAAGTAATAAGTATGTGTTCAATGTGTATAATGTGTATATAATAAAGTGATTTCTACTAGACAGGACTATATCCTAAACTATATCTCAAAATAAAGACTAGACGATATGTAGTTCAATCTATAGATTACAGTTAGGAATGTAGACACAACTTTAGTGCAAACTTAAGAAAAAAACTATAGTCTAGACTATAAACTATTCTATAGTCGAGAATAATGGGAAGACTATAGTCCAAATTAAACAATAGACTACAGTCCACAAGACTAGTGTTTAAAATATATGAAAGAACATAATCCAGATTGTAGACGAAACTATCGACAGGACTACAGTTTAGTCCATAGTTCAGACCGCAGTGCAAACTAAAGATTATAGTCCAGACTATAGACAATGCTTATAGACAAGTCTATTGTCCAAACTATAGACAAGACTATAAACCAGAATCTCGACTAGAAATTAGAAACTCTATACTGATCTATAGAGAATATTGTAGACCAGACTTGATTTTAGAAAAGGCTATAGACTATACTAAAGATATATATAGACAAGTCAATAGTCCGGAATATAGACAAGTCCATAGTAAAGCCTATAAACCAGATTCTCGACTAGACATTAGACTTAACTGTAGACTGACCTATAGAGTATATTGTATATCAGACTATTGACATAACTAGACTATAGACTAGACTATAGTTTAGGTTAAGTCTTGACTGCATAGCAGTTTCTTTAAGAATAGTTTAAACTCAAAATATTTTAAAATTATTGTTTTTTTTAATAAAAAGAATCATATTTGCTTCAAACATCGAGGAAACCTTATAATCAACATATAATTCACAATTATTTAACACGTCTCATTTTAACCTTTTATAATTTAGGTCAAAACTTTTGAAACCTTTTTTAGATTTCATTAAACTCTTTTAATATTAATAATACTTTTCATATTAACTATAAAATTTAATAAAAGATTTCAATTACAATTGTTACAACAAAATTTCATTTGTCACTATTTATAATAGAATCTTATGAATTTATATTTGTTGGTTGGTTCGTTTGTTTGTTTGATCTGAGCCAAAGGGTACACATATTGTTGTAAAGCCATTACGATGCACATTGTAAATATTGTGCCGCCAACATATTGTACTGCAACTCTCTACTAATAACATTCATTACAAACCACACATATTTCTTCTGCACTTGCGCAATATTGTTTTTTTCTTTGAATACGTATCACCACATCTTGCCAACATAACTAACCCCTTGTCGTTTAAATTCTACTTACTATCATTTGTTTTTTTATGTTTTGTTGTACGTATTCTTAACAATAACATAAGTTGTAAACGTATTCAACTTTAGACATATTAATATACCATTCTTTTAAAATTGTTTATTTATTCATATAGTAATATGCAAGTAATATGGTAATATTTGAAGGATTTGTTAGATTTTTTTAAATTTTCTTTTAAAGTTTTGTTATGTCTTGGGGTTTTTGTTATGAGACTTGAGGTAAAGTTATATATTTTTAATTCAATTATTATAGGACAATTTTTTTGTGTTAAGAAAATAAAATCAATAATTTGTCAAGTGTCAGTTTACAGGCAATAAAATGTTTAATTGATATTAAAAAGAAATTTGTTCAAAGAATTTGGAATGTGAATAAAATTGTGAAAAAATTGTAAATACATTTTTGTTATTTAAAAGTTTTTTTTTTTTAATTTTGTGTGGTTTTTTATTCCTACATATTTTTGTTTATCGTAATTGCCTATTTTTAACTAATTGTTTTTAAGTTTGAAACAGTTACTAATAATATTAAAAAAATTAATGAGGTTTACTCACTCAGAGAACAAATTAAATTAGCTTTACCTGTGTTGTAGGTGGCAAAACGTTATAAATTAAATACAGTAATTATTTAAAAATTAAAAAAAAAAAAACAGTTCAACAAAGTGAAAATATAATGGACTATAGACTAGACTATAGACTAGACTATAGACTAGACTATAGACTAGACTATAGACTAGACTATAGACTAGACTATAGACTAGACTATAGACTAGACTATTGACTAGACTATAGACTAGACTATAGACTAGACTATAGACTAGACTATAGACTAGACTATAGACTAGACTAGACTATAGACTAGACTAGACTATAGACTAGACAATAGACCAGACTATAGACTAGACTATAGACTAGTCTATAGACTAGACTATAGACTAGACTATAGACTAGACTATAGACTAGACTATAGACTAGACTATAGACTAGACTATAGACTAGACTATAGACTAGACTATAGACTAGACTATAGACTAGACTATAGACTAGACTATAGACTAGACAATAGACTAGACATAGAATAGACTATAGACTAGACTATAGACTAGACTATAGACTAGACTATAGACTAGACTATAGACTAGACTATAGACTAGACTATAGACTAGACTATAGACTAGACTATAGACTAAACTATAGACTAGACTATAGACTAGACTATAGACTAGACTATAGACTAGACTATAGACTAGACTATAGACTAAACTATAGACTAGACTATAGACTAGACTATAGACTAGACTATAGACTAGATTATAGACTAGACTGTAGACTAGACTATAGACTAGACTGTAGAATAGACTATAGACTAGACTATAGACGAGACTATAGATTAGACTGTAGACTAGACTATAGACTAGACTATAGACTAGACAATAGACTAGACAATAGACTAGACTATAGACTAGACTATAGACTAGACAATAGACTAGACAATAGACTAGACTATAGACTAGACTATAGACTAGACTATAGACTAGACAATAGACTAGACAATAGACTAGCCAATAGACTAGACTATAGACTAGACTATAGACTAGACTATAGACTAGACTATAGACTAGACTATAGACTAGACTACAGACTAGACTATAGACTAGACTATAGACTAGACTACAGACTAGACTATAGACTAGACTATAGACTAGACTACAGACTAGACTATAGACTAGACTATAGACTAGACTATAGACTAGACTATAGACTAGACTATAGACTAGACTATAGACTAGACTATAGACTAGACTATAGACTAGACTATAGAGTAGACTATAGGCTAGACTATAGACTGGACTATAGACTGTACTAGTGAATTTAAAAAATAATGAATTTATGAAATTTATTTAGTTTTTAATAAATTTTTTTAAATCTCAATAAAATTTGCGATCTCTGTAATTTTAATAAAATGTCTAAAAACCATTAAACACCACTTGCTGTTACTTTTGATTTTCACCATTTTGTCAACTCCAGCTTTTGAACTCTAAGGAACAAAACTTGTAATAAAAAAAATATTCTGTAACACGTTGTCAAGGATATTATTTCCATTGGTGATGTAAATAGGATCATGTATTACGATTGATTTGATTTACATTTTCATTTCTAACGGGCGGAAAACAAGTTGTGTACAATAACTGATAACAAAAAAATGTAGTTTTACCCTTAAGCACTAGCAAAGCACTGTTATCAGTTAAAACTCCCTTTAATAATAAGAAAAAATCTTCATCAAACCTATACACATAGTAAAGGAAATAGGAATAACTATCTTAATTACCACAAATTTTTCGTTTTTATGAAAGTATCACCCCCCTTACTCGATACACTCGAAAGTTAATAACAACAGCAACAATAAGCAACCATACAACGTAGCCTTTTCAGTGCATATGCAATGACTATGATGAGAGTGTATTGTAACACAAACTGTGTACTTGTGTGTGTGTGTCTATTTGAAAAGTTAGCGAACACTTTCAACCCCAAAACTTTTTGTATTTTTGTTTAAAGCGTTTATTTTCTGTTTCTTTTTTTTCCAAAATGTTGTGTTTCCATTGAATGGAATTATGTAAACAACTTGTATATATCGTTTGATTAATAATAAAGTAAATATTTCTTGTTTGCAGACTCCTTAAACACGCGACAGATAGAGTAGAAACGTTGAAATAGAGAACGCAGAGAATAATGTCCACAAAGATAACTGCTTCAGCCGATAGTAGTAGTAACACTACCGCCAGTCCAGCCGCAACTTCGTCAATGTCTACTGCAGCAAATGGTTCCACAACACCCGCCAGACGTCTACGCACCAGAACCTCAACCGGTGGTAATGTAAGTGGTGGTGAATCAGCTCAAAAGAAATATGGCCCACTCACCGAAAGAAGTGACTCAATTTCCAATGCGTCCAGCACGACTACAGGAAATGAAGACAAACCAAGTGCAAGTAAAAAATATCACAACAGTTGTCCTCAACCGCCAACCAGTTCTGGCCGCAAAGAAAAGAATCATTCTCAACCTCACAGCTCCAGTACTTTCAATATGAATAAAACGGAAGAGTTTAACTTTGATACACCCTTGGAGTGTCCAGTGTTTCGCCCCACAACGGAGGAATTTAAAAATCCTTTGGCCTATATCAGTAAGATACGACCGATTGCCGAAAAATGTGGTATAGCCAAGATTTTGCCACCGGAGTCCTGGTCGCCACCGTTTGCAGTGGATGTGGATAAATTGAAATTTACGCCACGTGTTCAACGTCTCAATGAATTGGAAGCTAAAACACGTGTAAAATTAAACTTTCTCGATCAAATAGCGAAATTTTGGGAATTGCAAGGTTCTTCTCTCAAAATACCCATGGTGGAACGCAAAGCACTCGATTTATACACACTACACCGTATTGTTCAGGAAGAAGGCGGAATGGAGCAGACAACCAAGGAACGCAAATGGGCCAAAGTAGCAAATCGTATGTCTTATCCTTCTAGTAAGAGTGTGGGTGCCACGCTTAAGGCCCACTATGAACGCATTCTGCATCCTTTTGAGGTCTATACATCGGGCAAAGTTTTGGGACAAGGTAGTGGTACTGTAGGCAGTCCAGATGTTAAGCTAGAAGATGGCACCGATTACAAGGCCCATGAGATACCCACACGTCAACAAATTGCTCCACCCAATGAGACCAATGCCAGGCGTTCCAAACGTTTTGCAAATTCTAGTGCCAGCTGTGGCTTGGGCGTTAATCGTGGTGGTGTCAAAACCGAGACCAAGGAAGACTTTAAACGCGATTTATTAAGTTGTTTCAATGCTTCTGCAGCTTCAGCCGCCAATCGGGCAAATGCTGGTAATGGCATTGCCGGCTCAGCCCAAAAGAAGGCTCCCGATCCCAATGCTGCCGTGGATCCTTTAATGAAATACATTTGCCACATCTGTAATCGCGGTGATGTAGAGGAATCAATGTTATTATGCGATGGATGCGATGATTCATATCATACCTTCTGCTTGTTGCCACCTTTATCCAGTATACCAAAAGGTCTGTATTGCACAAAAGTAACAAACATTTCTAATGTTAATGTTATTTTATTTCTTCTTTTTAGGTGAATGGCTTTGTCCACGTTGTGTGGTGGAAGAGGTTAGCAAGCCCACCGAAGCCTTTGGTTTCGAACAGGCCGAACGTGAATACACTTTGCAGCAATTTGGTCAGATGGCTGATCAATTTAAAATGGACTATTTCCGTAAGCCGGTACATTTAGTGCCCACCGATTTGGTGGAGAGAGAATTCTGGCGTATAGTTTCCTCCATCGATGAGGATGTAACAGTGGAATATGGCGCTGATCTTCATACCATGGATCATGGTTCGGGTTTCCCCACAAAAAGTTCTCTCTACTTGTTACCCGGAGACCAGGAATATGCCGAATCGAGTTGGAATCTAAACAATTTGCCTTTGCTGGAAGATTCAATACTGGGACACATAAATGCCGACATTAGCGGTATGAATGCTCCTTGGATGTATGTGGGTATGTGTTTTGCCGCTTTCTGTTGGCATAACGAGGATCACTGGAGTTATTCTATCAATTATTTACATTGGGGTGAACCGAAAACCTGGTATGGTGTACCCGGCAGTTGTGCTGAGCAATTTGAGGAAACCATGAAACAGGCTGCCCCTGAATTATTTGCTTCACAGCCCGATTTATTGCATCAGCTAGTAACCATTATGAATCCCAACATATTGATGAACAATGGAGTGCCCGTTTATCGCACCGACCAGAATGCCGGTGAATTTGTGATAACATTTCCTCGTGCCTACCACGCCGGTTTTAACCAGGGCTACAATTTTGCCGAAGCGGTTAATTTCGCCCCAGCCGACTGGCTTAAAATGGGTCGTGAGTGTATAAATCACTATTCGATGTTGCGTCGTTTCTGTGTTTTCTCGCACGATGAACTTGTCTGTAAAATGGCCCTCGAGCCAGCCAAGCTGACGTTTGGCATAGCCACCGCCTGTTACATTGATATGGCTGAAATGGTTGATTCCGAGAAAAAATTACGTAAATCTCTGTTAGAATGGGGCGTTACCAGGGCAGAGCGCAAAGCATTTGAACTGATACCAGATGATGAACGCCACTGTCAAGAGTGCAATACAACATGTTTCCTTTCGGCCGTCTCTTGTGAGTGTACAAAGACTATAGTTTGCTTACGCCACTATACCGTCTTGTGCACTTGTCCACCGGATAAACATACTTTATTGTATCGCTACACACTCGATGAGATGCCCCTGATGTTACAAAAACTCAAATCTAAAGCTCAAAGTTTCGAGAGATGGTTGTCACGGTGCCGGGACATCGTAGATGCCAATACACCCACTTCAGTAACCTTGCAAGAGCTCCAAGAGTTGTGCAAGGAGGCGGAGATTAAGAAGTTTCCCTCGTCTCTATTAATTGATCGCCTTAATGCTGCTGTCTTGGAGGCAGAGAAATGTGTTACAGTGATTCAACAGTTGGGTATAAATAAGGTAAGAAACTCGTTTCCTAATATGTTAATAGTTCAGTTCTAAGTATGTTCAAGTTCAGTTCAGTTCTAGTTCTTGTTCGGTTCAGTTTTAGTTCAATTAACTTCAGTTCTATAATTCACAAAACAATGCTTATATTTTACTGTCATTTAAGGTTCGCACCCGTTCCGATAATAATTTGGAAGCTGCACAGTACAAACTCACAATGGAGGAACTTGAACTTTTTGTTCAGGAAATCGATAATCTCTGTTGTACCATCGAGGAGGGTGTTTCAGTGCGAGAACTGTTAGTTTTAGGCAAACAATTTGTAGAACGCACCAATGAAATGCTAAAGCATTCATTAGATGCTCTAGAGGAATCGGAATTGGAAGCCATTATCGGAGAAGGCAACTCACTGCGCATTGAATTGCCCCAAATGCAGCAATTAAACATGCGACTCAAACAATTAAAATGGTACAAACGTTCACAAGGCCTAAGGGCTGCCAGTGCAAAACTTACTTACGATGACGTTAAGAATTTGTTGCATGTAGCAGCCGCTGAGATTGCACCCACAGATCCCATAATTGATGCAGAAATACGCAAACTGCAAGAGATTGGAGCCTCAATAGAAGCCTGGGAATGCCAGGCCAGCAAATATTTTAATTGCAGTACGCAACGCCATGAACTGGTGGAAATTGAACAATTCCTTAAAACCGCCACTGATATAGAGGGTTTGGTGCCATCCTATAGTATACTAAAGGATGCCCTACGCAAGGCCAAAGAATGGTTAAGGTCTGTTGAACAGCTGCAAGCCAATGACCACTTTCCCTATTGTCATACTCTAGAAGCAATTGTCAATCGTGGTGCGAGTATACCCATAAGACTGGAGGAACTTTTGCGTATGCAGGGCCATCTGAAAAGTGCTCATGACTGGAAGGAGAATACCGAAAGAGCATTTTTAAAGAAAAACACCTTCTATACACTTTTGGAGGTTTTAATGCCCCGCGGAGAGTCGGTCATTATTGACTCGGATCTAAAGAAAAAATTCGAAGATGATTTCGTTAAAGAAATGAATCCTGCACAAATTGTGGAATCATTTAAAATAGCCGAGGAAAAGGAATTGCGTGATATGCGAGAACACAGACGACAAAATATGACTAAAAATCCTCTGCGCGATGACTACTGTCTCTGCAAGTCATCTTTCCAGGGTGTAATGTACAATTGTCAATTATGCCGGGATTGGTTCCATGAGGACTGTGTACCGCCGCCACCACAAACGAATTGTGCTGCAGACGAAGGCCTCAAAATGAAGTGGTTGTGTCCTTCATGTGTTCGTTCAAAGAGACCACGCCTGGAAACTATATTACCCCTGTTGGTGTCCTTACAAACGTTACCCATACGCTTGCCCGAAGATGAAGCTCTACGCTGTCTAGCGGAAAGAGCCATGAATTGGCAAGATCGTGCCCGTAAAGCCCTTACAAGTCCCGATGTTACAGCTGCCTTAGAAGTTATAGCTGCGGCGGCCCAGCAAAGGAATAACAAACAGAAGAAACGTAAAGGCGCTAAGGAGTCAGGAGCAGCACGCAAACCACGACGCAGTAGTCAACGTAACTCCAAAGATGAGGGTTCCGACAATGGCGATTCAGATGATGAGGGACGTTTACATATAGTGGAGGAAAACTTTAGTAATGATGAGGAGGAAGAGGGCGAAGCGAATGCAACAAACGATAACGCCAACAATACACACAATGGTCTCCAGTTGCAGAAGTTATTGTCCGATAGCGAAACAGACAATCTCGACGAACTGATGATGGAAGGCGACCTTCTAGAAGTATCACTCGATGAATCACAAGAACTTTGGAGGGTGCTTTCCACAGTACAACCAGCCCAGCCTTCCGAAGCAGCAGCACTTGTTGAACAGCATCAAACGATGCTTAAGCAACAGAACCAACAAAACCAACAACCGCCTTCCAGTGTCAATTCAGCAGCCGAAGACTCCAACGACAGCTTAATGGTACAGAGCAGTCCCAACAGCACTAGTAATAGTGGTAGCGGCAATGGACGCTCATCAGCCAGTGTGGTTAAGAAGCGACGTTCTCTGGATCCCACAACGGGATGTCCTGTGCCTAGGAAAAAAATTGCCACACCGAACAAACATAATGCCGGATCAAACACAACTACGACGAAAAAATCTTCACGGAAATCAGATGCCAATAGCAAGTCTGTAGCTGCAGCAGCAGCCGATGACAATTCCGAGAATTACACACCCACCAAACAATCAAATGGCGGTAACCAAAATCAAAACAATAACAGCACTGCTTCCGGTTCGCAAAAGAAACACCGCAAGCGAGTGGGAGGCAATAATAACAACAGCAACAACACAGTAACGGCTAGTCAAAAGAAGAACTCTCAAAGAGCTCAAATGGCTCAGCAGGAGGATGACGAAGAAGAATGTCGTGCCGAAAACTGTCACAAACCAACCGGACGCGAAGTTGACTGGGTGCAATGTGATGGCGGCTGTAACGAATGGTTCCACATGTATTGTGTTGGACTCAATCGCAGTCAAATCAAGGCAGATGACGACTACATTTGCATACGTTGTTCAAAGAATGTCACCGTAACCACAACGGGTGGCGGAACAGCAGCAGCAGTGACGACACAACAAAAAGGCCGCTCCCAAACGGCACGATAAATGTTGATGATGATAATGATGATAAAGGCCAGCCGTCTAAATAATTTCTTGTATACATAATAGTAAATATTCAATCGATATTAAATTTAACAAAAAAAGAAGATTCTGTTTTAAATGGGCATAATTTTTTTTTGTGAAACACACACTTTAATCCCTCCCTAACCCAAGCTACTCCCACATGTTCTTCTCCTACTACTACTACTACAGCAACTTCTCTATTACTTTGTTTTTCTATTTAGTAACAAGAGAATTACGAATACAAAACACACACGCAAAGCCAAGCAAACAACCAACCAACTAATAAACCTCTGAAATATGAAGTAAATGAATAAATGAATTAAGTTATTTTAGCACAGAATTCCTTTAACACGCAGCTAGAAACTTTACTTTCAAAACAGAACTTAAAACTAAAACTCAAAACGACGATGAGCCAAACATCATCCAATTGTTAAGGAAGAAGCAACAATTACAAATGAATTGAAATGATGACAAACCAGAAGAAATCTGCACTTGCAACTTGCAACAACTGTATATGGAAAACATAATTAATAAGAATTATATTTAGCAACAATGTATTTAGTTTTCTTTTTTTTTAATTACAGAAAGTTTTAAGCAAGAGTTCGATTTTTTCTCTACAATTTGCTAAATTGTTACTAATTAAAACGAAAAATTATAGATTGGTAGTAGTTTTTTTGTCTGAATTTTCTTTTTTTTTATATAAATATATACTTATATACATATATATAAAGAAATATATAATATTTTTATGATTTTACTGAAAATAAAAGCGATAACTTATATGTAATTTTTATTTAATTATGTTAGTTTGTATTTGTAATTTGTAATGCTTAATTAGTATGTAACACTCTGCCCAATAATAATAATAATAATATGATTAGAGTATAGCAAATATATGTATATGTGTGTATATACATATAAATATTTATTATTACATACATACATATATGCATATATATTTATATATACTTAAACAAAAAGGAAAAAAAAATAATTAAAACAAAAGAAAAAAAAGTAACAATGAGTATAAGAAAACGAGAAAAAAATTCTATAAATAATTACACCTAGATTTAAATACATAATATACATATGTACAGATAATGTACTACGGATATGTATGTATTATTTGCAAAATTTTGAAAAATATAATAAAACAAAATTTAATCAAAAATAATAACAAAACAACTCTAATAAAAACCATAAATTATATAGAAAAAGACGAAGACTAGAAAAATAAAATGAAAATTTCTTATAAACAGACAGCAGGACTGACTGACTCTCTCTCTCTCTGTCAAAGACTTATCAAAGACATAACTTTTGGACCTAACGTTTGCAACCTTTAAAGTAGTAACTTTAGCCTAAAAAACACAATTCTTTCTTTTCTTTTTAAACATATTGTACATTTTTTATTTCTTTTTTTAACGTGTAAAAATTAATTAAATTAATATATTGACTAATATAATACTTTGATTACATTTTTAGCATATAAAATCCACACACACACACACAGTTACACAACCGTACATATATATACATACATTAATAAATAAATACATACATACTTATATATATATATATTATGAACCCTTAAATTTAAATTTGATGTAATTCTATATGATTAAAAACACAAAAAAAAAAACAAAATAAATGTAGTATTTTAAACATTAGTTTAGTTTTATTTGGTTGAATCACCAGGAAGGAAATCACTTTAATGCAATTATTATACTTAATAGAACCCATGAAATATTTTGATTGCTTCTTAAAGAAGCTATCCAAACGGTTGTCCGAAAACTGTACTACTGATAGAGCCGTGAATTGACAGAATTGAGCACGAAAAGCCCATACGAGTGCCGATGTTAAGACGAGATTTAGAAGCAAAGCAAGAGCACTAAAGACGCAGAAGCAACTTGGCAGCAATCCGATGAAAATCCACCCGGGTTTACAATGGGGGGAAAACATTTGTAACAATTAAGACATCGAAGTAGAAGATGAAGCAAAGGTAATCCTAGCATATCGAAATTCTTTTAAAACTTCTCATATTTTTGTAAAATTTTAAAATTAAGTTTTAATTTTTTTGTGAAAGTTCTATTAAAAAATTCAAATTTCTAGCAAAATCTCGATATTCGTGAGATTTATAATTTAATTTTGTGAAATTTCGAATTTTGTATTAAAATTTCAAATTTTTACCAAAATTTTTTAGCAAAATTTCAAACTTCAGTGAATATTTAAAGTTTTTAGTGAAACTTTGAATTTCCAGTAAAATTTAAAATTTTTAGTGATATTTCGAATTTCTAGTCAAATTTCGAATTTATAACGAAATTTCAGTAAATTTTTTACTCGAAATTGTGAAATTTCGAATTTATGGTGAAATTTTTAAATTATAGTGAAAATTCTAAATTTTTGGTGAAATTTCAAATTTGTAGTGAAACTTTGAATTTCTAGTGACATTTTAACTTTCTAATAAAATTTAAATTTTCTAGGGAAATTTCGAATTATTAGTGAAATTTCGAATAATATTATATTTCGAATTTCTAGTGAAATTTAATATTTACATATACTGAAATATGATTAATTAGTGAAATTTTATACTCAAATTTGTAGTGAAATTTTGAATATGTGGTGAAATTCAGAATTTTTTGTGAAATTTCGAGTCTGTAGCCACTCGAAGTATCGCTACAGACTCTTCTAGTAAAATTTCAACTTTCTAGCGAAGTTTCAATTTTCTATTGAATTTCTAAAGAAATTTCGAATTTGTGGTGAAATTGCGAAAGCATATTTCGAATTATTGGTGAAACTGTATTGAAATTTCGAATTTGTAGTGAATCTTTGTATTTCTAGTGAAATTTCTAATTTCTGCGAATTTCAAGTGAAATTTCACGTTCCTAGTGAAAATTTGACATTCTACAAATTCATTCCAATTTCGCTTTTTTAATGAAATTTAAAATTTCCTGAATTCTACTGAAATTTCGAATATCTTATGAATTTTCCAATTTCCTGTGAAATTTCGAAATTCTAGTGATTTATAGTGAAATTTCGTACTCCTAGAGAAGTTTTCAAAATTCTAGTAAAATTTCGAATTTCTAATAAAACTTCGAATTTTTAATATAATTTCGAATTTCTAATGAAATTTCGAATATCTAGTCGAATTAAAAATTCTAGTGATTTATAGTGAAATTTCAAACTCCTAGTAAAGTTTTCGAAACTCTAGTGAAATTTCGAATTTCTAGAAAAATTATGAATTTCTAGTAAAATTTCAAATATTATGTAAAATTTCTAGAAATTTCTAGTTAAATATAGAAATTCTAGTCAAAATACGAATTCCATTGAAATTTCGAAACAAGTTAAACTTGGAATTTCCTGTGATACTATTTCGAATTTCTTAAATTTGGAATTTTTTGTGAAATATTAAATTTCTCACTTCTAATAAAATTTCAAATTATTAATGAAATTTCGAAAATCAAGCGAAATTTTGAATTTCTTATGTGATTTCGAAAATCTAGAGATTTGTAGTGATTTATAGCTTTATAACAAATATTAAGTAAAATTTAGGTAACACTTTGATAATCCAGCGAAAATCTAGTGAAATTCGAAATTCTATGATTTTTATAGTGAAATTTTCGAAGTTCTAGTAAAATTTCAAATTACTAGTGTAATTTTCAATATTAAGTCAAATTTTCAGTAACACTTCGAAAATCCAGCCAATTTATAGTTAAATTTCTTGTCAAATTTCGAAAGTTTAGTGAGATTTCGAATTTGTATTGAAATTTGAAAATTTTAGTAAAATTTTGAATTTTTTGTGAACTTCGAATTTCTAATCAAATTCCGAAAATCAAATGAAATTTTGAATTTATAGTAATATAACAAAAATCTAGTGAAATTGCAAAATTTCAGTGATTTATTAAAATTGTAGTGAAATTTCGAAATTTTAGTGAAATTTGAAATTTTAGTGAAAAGTTATCAAAATTTTAGTGAAATTTGAATTTCTAGTAATTTTATAACAAATTTATTGGTTAATAGCGAACTTTTTAAACTTAACTGTCAATGGTAATTTGTCATTTCCTGTCAGAAGAAGGAGAATAAACAAATAAAAACACAACACTGGGTATTAATACCGTTATATCTACAAGAGCCGACCAATACTATTTCCTTTTTATGCGTGCTTTTCCCTTTTTTTGTGAAGGCAATTTGCATGTTTTTGTTTTTGGTCTCTTCTAACTCTCTCACTTTTAAGCTTACACTCTCACGCTCTCTCGATGTGTGAATACTGACTGGTGCGTTAGTTTTTTCTTTTTTGAATTGCAAAGGAAACAAATACTCCAGTTGTGTCAGTCATTTAACCGTTGATGAATTTAGTAATAACTTTTTCGCAACTACTGTCAGCTCGTACAAATACAAAAAATTTTTAACGTGCTAAAAACAACAAGAAAAATAGAAGCAAATAGAAAGAAGAAAAAAACTTGTTAAAATAAAATTTATATACACATATAGAGAGATATATTTTTTTGTACAACAGCAAAATTCGCAAGTGAATAAAAAGAAATTTAAATAATAATAAAAAAATTGTAAAACAGTGCAAAAAATATAGAAAGAAAATTATAATGGAAAAGTCTGCAAACAACAAAAAGTTTGATTTAAAGATAAAAGTGAAAATTAATAATTAAAAAAAAGTGAGTGATTTTTACGTATCTACATATTTGTATGTGGGAATGAATGTGTGTGTATGGATATATATATGTATGTATGTAAGTGTGAATGTATGAATATGTATACGAGTGAGTGTAGAGCAATTTGGAAATGTTGCCTTGAAGCACCACACACAGGAGTGATAACTTATCCATAATAGAAAAAATGGAAACACAAAAACAACAATTTGTATAGAAAAATAAAAAAATGTATAAGGAGGTGGCCAACAATGAAACAACTAACCAACCAACCTACCACCAGTCACACAGGGGACTCTAACGTTGGGACAATGGTCTATTTAACAAAGTTATTAACATACAAAAGCAACAAAAATCATAATTGTGATTTTGATTTTTCCTCAACTAATTGATTTGACTTGATTCTTTTGCCTTTGTAAAGGTTTGTTTTTAATAAACCTGCAGAGACAAACAGACAGACAGACACACACACACATAGAGACTTATTAACTTTGTTAGCTGCAAGAGTGGGAGGTGAACAATTTCGCATTAACCCTAAATGACCGCAACACCTTTTCGGTGTATTATTTAAAAGTAACATTTAAACTTGTTTCTATTCATCTACAACAGACAGGCAGACATTTAGAATACTCTAAGCTGACATTTATAACTTTACATGAGAACACTCACTTCCTGCCCTGGAAAATTTGCCTTTTTGCTTTTCGATCATAAACTATTTATTTTCACTTTAATAATCGATTTTAAAATATACCAATGTTCATTAAAATTATAAAATTTTTCCAACACGCACATACAACAACAGCAACAACATCATGTCATGTACTTGAACTGAAAAATTAAAAAAAAAAAAAAACAAAATACAATAACAACAATAGCAAAATACATTCGCAACCAACCACACTTTATAGAAAAATGTTCAAATGGCTCCTTTATAGAGAAAATCATACAACAAAGAACCAACAATTTCTTAATTAAAAAGTTTTTAACTTCTTGCTGCTTGCTGTTGTTGTTATTATTATTATTGTTGCTTTTGTGTGTTAAACCCTTTCGAAAGAAATATGAAAGCATTGTAGCAAGAAATGTTGTTCTTGTTATTGTTATTATTATTATTTTACCATGCCTTCAGGTGTGTGTCCTTCAATGGATTTTTGTTATATAGTTTTTTTTTTGTGTACTCAACTCATCATCATCATCCATACTTTATTTTTTTAGTATGTACAATAGATACGAGGGTCGTTAGAGAAGTGTTTTATACATAATGAAAATTTAAATATTTTGCTAGAAAACGAAATTTTAGATGTTTAGTGAAAGTCTAATTTCTAGTGAACAATTCAATTTCCAAAATATTTTAAACTTTTTAGTGAAATTTTATATTTCTAGTGAAATTTCCAATTTTTAGTGAAATTTTGATTGAATTTCTAGTAAAATTATGAATTTTTTAATTTTAATTCCTATTTTTAGATAAATTGAGAAATCCCGAAATTCTAATAAAATTTGGAATTTATAGTTTAATTGCGAAATTCTAGCGATATTCCTAATTTCTAGTGAAATTTTCAGTTTTTAGTTAAGTTTCAAAAACGTACTTGGTGAAATTTCGAATTTCTAATGAAATTTCGTATTTAGTGAATACGAGAAATTGCTGTTATTCCAGTAAGTAGTGAAGTATCGATTTTTTAGTAAAATTTCGAGTTTCTAGTACAATTTTCGTAATTCTATTTGACTTTCTAATGAAATTTCGAAAAATTTAAATTTTCTTAAAAATTTTTATTAATTTTCGAAATTTTAGTAAAATTTCGAAATTCTAGTGAAATTACGAATTTTTAGTAAAATTTCTTATGAAATATCGAATTTCTCGTAAAATTTTAAATTTTTACTACTTTCGAAATTCCACTAAAATAAAACTTTCTAATTTCTAGTGAAATTTCGAATTGCATGTGAAATTTAAAATTTCAAGTGCTATTTCTAATTTCTTGTAAAATATTAAATTTCTAGTGAATTTTCGAATTTCTAGTGGAATTTAGAATTTTTGGTGAAATTTTGAATTTCTGGTAAAATTATGAATTTCTAATGAAATTTTGAATTTCTAGTCAAATTTTGAATTTCTAGTGAAATTTCGAATTTTTAGTGAAATTTTGATTGAATTTCTAGTAAAATTATGAATTTTTTATGAGATTTTGAATTTCTAGTGAAAATTTCTAATTTTTAGTGAATTTCCGTTTCTAATAAAATCTTCGAATTTCTATTTGACTTTCTAGTGAAATTTCGAATTTATTTTTTTTAAATTGAATTTCTGAAGAATTTTTATTAAATTTTCGAAATTTCGAATTTCTAGTAAAATTTCTAATTTCATGTTTAAATTTAAATATTAAATTTCTAGTGAAATTTTAAACTGCTTAGTAAAATGTCTAGTAAAATTTCGAATTTCAGGTGAAATTTTGAATTTTTGGTAAATTTATGAATTTCTGGTGAAATTTTGAATTTCTAGTGAAATTTCTAATTTTTAATGAAATTTCAAATTTATAGTAAAATTTAAAATTTTTAGTGAAATTTCAAATTTTTAGTCGAATTTCTAGTGAAATTTCAAATTTCTTGTTAAATTTAGAAATCCTAGTAAAATTTCGAATTTCTGGTGAAATATCTAGTTAAATTTCTAATATGTAGTGAAATTTCAAATTTTTAGTGAAACTTCTAATTTCTAGTGAAACTTCTAATTTCTAGTGAAATTTAAAATTTTTAGTGAAATTTAAATTTTTTTTGTGAAATTTAGAATTTCTAGTGAAATTTTGAAATTCTAGTGATATTTTGAATTTTAGTAAAATTTCTAATTCTAGTGAGATTTCGAATTTTTTGAGAAATTCTAGTAAAATTTCGAATTTCATTTGAAATTCCTTATTTCTAGACAAAATTTGAATTTCGAATTTCTGAAATTGAAATGAAATTTCGAATTTAGTGAAATTGGAAATTTTAATAAATATTTAATTTCAGAAGAAAATCAAGTCAATTAAAATTTTTATATTTAAGTACATATACAGTTTTTTTAAAGAAAATTTCGTACGTAACAGTTTTTTTACCATTATATGCATTTTAGTTAAAATTTAGTTTTTAATTGAAATTAACTTTTCAAACTACCCTCGTTACTAAAACAAAATAACAAAATTGTGTGAATGTTAATGTTTATGCATGAGTGCGTGTGCTTGTATGTATATTATGTGTTATACATGCAATTTGTATTGTTTTTGTTATAATGACATTTTCATTCACACAAACAAAAAACCACAAACAAACGCAAACATTCCTGCATGCAAACAAACATATAGAGTTATTTGTATCTGATTTGTATGTGCAATTGATTTGTTGTTTATTTCACATTTAATATTACAACCAACACTATGTATGTGTTTCTAATGTAAGTTCCGCTGATTGTCCTTTCATCCGTATGTTCGTCTGTCCATTTACCACATTCATAGTGCAGTAATTTGGAGTGTCCTTTTTTTGTGTGTTATTTTATAGTTCATTGTCTATTGGTGTATGTATGTGTGTGTGTGTGTATGTTTAAGTTTGCATGTGTTCTTGGTCAGAAATAAATAAATGAATCGATGAGAATGATGAGGTTGGCTTTTTTATATTTTATTTTTTGAACAATATTTCGCGAAAAGTTATTTGTTCTAATATATAGTTAAGTGTTAGTGTGTATGTATAAATGTATAATAAATGCATTTTTCAGTTTGTATCCCTAAACTTTCACTTTTGTTGTTGTTGTTTTATAATATTGCCATTCTTTTTTGACGGTATTATTCACATCAATGTTGCTATGACACAAAATTGTTAAAAAAAGCTCCAAAATGCAAAAGACTGTAATATTCAATGTAAAATGTATAGAAAAAATCTTGGTATAACAGTTTTGTTTATATGTATAACAGTTTTTTCTGTAGAAAAATTTTAGTATAACAGTTATTTTGTGTAGAAAAATCTGAGTATAACAGTTTTTTATATAAAAAATATAAAAAAACTGTGTTCAACAGTGTGTGTTCTATATAATGCAATAATTTTTCTCGAGAAAGATATTATTTTCTATAAGGTATAAGAGTTTTTTCTTTATAAAAATCTAAGTGTAACAGTTTTTACATACATATGTGAAAAATATAAAAATTTTTGTATAACAATTTTTCTATAGACAAATTTGGGTATTACACATACATATACAAATATGTGTATAACAGTTTTTCTATAAAAAATTTGGTGTATAACAGCTTTTTCTATAGAAAAACTTACATATAACAGTTTAATCTATCGAAAAAACCTGTGTATAACAGTTATTTCTGTGCGTATAACAGTTTGTTCTATAGTAAAACTAATGTATAACAGATTGTTCCATAGAAAAATGTGTGTACAACAGTTTTTTCTATAGAAAACTTGTGTATAACAGTTTGTTCCATAGAAAAATGTGTGTATAACAGTTTTTTTCTATAAAAAACTTGTATATAACAGTTTGTTCTATCTATCAAATTTCTATATAATAGTTTTTTCTATAGAAAACTTTGTGTATAACAGTTTTATCAATTTCTATATAATAGTTTTTTCTATAGAAAACTTTTTTCCATGGAAAAATTTGTGTGTAACAGCTTGTTCCATTAGAAAATTTGTGTATAACAGCTTATTTCTATAGAAAAATCTGAGTATAACAGTATTTTCCATTAAAAACCGAAAGTAATATTTTTTTCTATAGGAAAATCTGAATATGACAGTTTTTCTGTAGAAAAAATATGTTTATAACAGTATTTTTGAGTTTTTTCTATAGAAAAATCTGTATAAGAATTCTGTATAACACTTGTTTCTATTAAAAATTTCCTAAATAAAAAACATTTCTAAAACAAATTAGAAACCACAAAACCGCTAAATTGCAACATTTAAGTTTTTCCACAAACATTTGCAAACACTCACTCACACATATTCTGTGTGAGTGTTTATGTATGAAAACTTCGTTGCTCTTTAACGAAATTTCCTTTTCGTGTTTGTTGAAGAAAGTTTTGTTGTTGTTGTTGCTGTTTTTATTCTTTTTGTTCTTGTTGTTGGTGTCCTTGTTGCTCATTTTTAAAACTCTTGGACAAACACTGTTGCTGTCAGTAGTTGCTTTTGTTTTTTTTTTATTGTTTTTTTTTTCTTTTGCATTCTTAAGAAAGTTTTTTACACTGGCTGTTGTCGACTCGAAAAAAAGAAGAAAATAAATAGTTATACTCAATTTGAAGTGGTGTTTTTTTAGTTTGTTAAAATTTTTGAAAAAGTGTTTATAGAAAAATAGTTTATATTAATTTTTAAAGTGCTATTAGTTGTTAAAAAAGATAAACATATTTTGCAACTCTATTTAACAACAGTGAGTAAATACATTAAAACATTTGTGTTTTTTAAGAATTAAGTGAAAGTGTTTGAGATCTTTAAAGAAGTTTGCCAAATTTATGGTACAGATTAGGGGCGCTATTCTGCGGAAGCATTTCTTCCCGCTTTCTCTTTAGTAAGAAGTTTGACAAACTGTCTTTGAATATTAGGAGAACTCCGAATACCTTGAAATTTTCTAATATCAAAGGAAATGCTTCAAATTTTCGAACGCCTTTTCATATCTTAAAGACTTCTTCGACGGAAGCCTTTCTTCCCATCTTCTCTTTAGTTAGTGAGTTTGAGAGGAGGAAGAAATACACCTAGGCCTCCATCGTTGGCCGAGTATGGCCGAGTATGACTTGGTAGTTCCGGTGCGAAGATCCAATTGTGGAACGTCTCCATCGGTTCTGTTATTCGCTAGTGCCTCAGGTGGGAATTGAATCCACGACCTCAGACTATTACAGTAACCACTAACCTACCGCAGGCCACTCCCACCTTCCTTTTGTATTAATTTAATTTATTAGTACGCTTATAGCTGGACTCACGTAGTAATTTGTTTTTAAGGTAGTTTGAGGGATAGAATGATAGAGTTTAGGATGAATCATAACCGGTCTATGAAAAAAGTCTCATTTAAGGTTTTAAAGTTAATATCCGACTTTAATTGTTTATTAAACTGTTAATAAGCCTACTTTGGACGGACGTAGGGATTGGCTTCGTTTGGCAATTACTTTGTTATTAAGCGGCTTTCGGCTGTCTAAAGAACGCTTAATAAAAGTAACTTTTCACTAATTTAATAAAATTTCTTCTTACTTTGGTTTATTTAATTTAGGAATCATTTATTTTATTGCAATGTGTGTCTTTTACAATTAGATGACAAAAATGTTTTTGTGTTTAATAACTTTACACAACACAATGAAATTTTAAAATGTATTAAGATTAGTAAAAAAAAACAAAACTTAACTGAAATTAATCACTATATTTACGGGCACGACGTTTTTTATTCAATTTCTTAGCGCGGGTCTTAGACATGTGAGACATAAGGAAAAATGAACCCGGTAGAATAAGTAAAATTAGATAGATTTTCAAAAAGGTGGGCATATCAAAGGCAAAGTTCCACTTGTTGGGCATTTCCACACTAAAACGTTTGGTTTCCTCAAAATAGGGTATATTGCGCAAAATAATAATGCCCTCACATAAAATACCCATGGGGTACAAAGGTATCCAAATGGTGTAACGCAACCAGGTTAATAAACCAAATTCTCGTTTCAAAATTTGGCTAATATAGTAGGGATATCTGAAAACATGAATTTCAAATAAATATTTATTTAAATTTAAAGAGCTGCAAATATATTTACCTAAAAACTTCCACTAGAGACCATATAAGAAATACATAGAACACCGCCGGCTTAGTTTGCATGCGTTCCTCAAATTCTATCATGAAAAACAACACAAAATTACGTCCTGTCACTTGCATAAAGGGCACTAGCGGACTGCCTTTGGTATAACCGAAAATGGGATGCAATACTTCTAGATATTGCATAAGTTGTATAAACTTCATGGCATTGCCTACAGCGGCATAAGTTTTCGTAATAGAATTGACACCATCACGATAATATAAAACACCCATAACACTTAATATATACAGGAAACCAATAAACTGGGCCAAATTATAGAAAACCATATAAACCTTTTTGGAGCTTTCTATAAAAATACTTATTAAAAAAACATAATGGGAAAGCATAATGGATTATCTTATACCCTTAATATAACCAATTTCTTCTTTTTGCAAACGATCATATTCTTTGGAATAATCTTCTATAACATCTCTGGGTTTTTCATCCTCCAGCAAATCGTCCTCGGTAAGCCAGCGTTCAAAATCTATCTTAAGCCATTGGGGCTTTTGAGGAGTAGCCACTAAACGTGGCCACCAACCATCTGTCAATTTCTTAATATTAAACTCCACTTTATGGTCATTCACTTTAAAGGTTGATTCCTATTAAAAGCCATAAATAAATACTTCCACATATTATTCTCTATAAGATTTCTTTAAACATTCATCTTACCTCATCATCTATGAAACCATAGAAGTGTATTTCAAATTTATAATCATTTATGCCCCTAGCGCCCAAACCTTTGGCCTTAAATTTTACTGTCTTTGTAGTAAACTCTACCTCCGGATTCTATTATAAAAAGAAAGGAAAGCTATATAAAAATATCACCTTTTATTGGGGTGTAGTACTCTATTTACCTTGGCATCCTTAAGATCAACTTTTAAAGTAATTTGTTTATCAGTTTGAGCCCAATACACAAATGGACTTAAATTTTGAACACCGGCATTTGTGTTGTTGATTGTTTGTTTAGTTTTATTAATATCTTTTTCTGTTTTAATTTCAGCCATTGCTTTTTCTTGGCACTTTGCTCTTTAGAAAACACTAAGTTTTTTCTTTTTTCCTAAAAGTGCTTGAAAAAACTATACCAAATTTTTAATACACCAATTTTTACTTAAATTTTCCCTAAAAAAGACGAATAGGCAATTGACAGTTTTGGAGTCTGCGCGTAAACAAAACTGATGGTGGTTATTGGTTACTTTTTGTTGTGAACAGCTGTGCTAAAACAGATGTTTAGCATGTTAATGTTATAACATCAATGTTTATTTTTACATTGTTTTGGCTTGGTGGACGTGAGGGGGGACGAATTGTTAAATTTTCTTGGTGACACGTTATGGGGACCAACTTTAACGAAACTATACTAATTGAACTAACTAACTAAACTAACTGTAACTAACAACTAACTACTAACTAACACTTAACGAACTAACTACTAACTACTACTACTAACTAACGAACTAACTAACTAACAACTAACCTAACTACTAACTAACTAACTAACTAACTAACTAACTAACTAACTAACTAACTAACTAACTAACTAACTAACTAACTAACTAACTAACTAACTAACTAACTAACTAACTAACTAACTAACTAACTAACTAACTAACTAACTAACTAACTAACTAACTAACTAACTAACTAACTAACTAACTAACTAACTAACTAACTACTAACTAACTAACTAACTAACTAACTAACTAACTAACTAACTAACTAACTAACTAACTAACTAACTAACTAACTAACTAACTAACTAACTAACTAACTAACTAACTAACTAACTAACTAACTAACTAACTAACTAACTAACTAACTAACTAACTAACTAACTAACTAACTAACTAACTAACTAACTAACTAACTAACTAACTAACTAACTAACTAACTAACTACTAACTAACTAACTAACTAACTAACTAACTAACTAACTAACTAACTAACTAACTAACTAACTAACTAACTAACTAACTAACTAACTAACTAACTACTAACTAACTAACTAACTAACTAACTAACTAACTAACTAACTAACTAACTAACTAACTAACTAACTAACTAACTAACTAACTAACTAACTAACTAACTAACTAACTAACTAACTAACTAACTAACTAACTAACTAACTAACTAACTAACTAACTAACTAACTACTAACTAACTAACTAACTAACTAACTAACTAACTAACTAACTAACTAACTAACTAACTAACTAACTAACTAACTAACTAACTAACTAACTAACTAACTAACTAACTAACTAACTAACTACTAACTAACTAACTAACTAACTAACTAACTAACTAACTAACTAACTAACTAACTAACTAACTAACTAACTAACTAACTAACTAACTAACTAACTAACTAACTAACTACTAACTAACTAACTAACTAACTAACTAACTAACTAACTAACTAACTAACTAACTAACTAACTAACTAACTAACTAACTAACTAACTAACTAACTAACTAACTAACTAACTAACTACTAACTAACTACTAACTAACTAACTAACTAACTAACTAACTAACTAACTAACTAACTAACTATAACTAACTAACTAACTAACTAACTAACACTACTAACTAACTAACTAACTACTAACTAACTAACTAACTAACTAACTAACTAACTAACTAACTAACTAACTAACTAACTACTACTAACTACTAACTAACTAACTACTACTAACTAACTAACTAACTACTACTAACTAACTAACTAACTACTAACTAACTAACTAACTTACTACACTTACTTACTTACTTACTTACTTACTTACTACTTACTTACTTACTTACTTACTACTTACTTACTTACTTACTTACTTACTTACTTACTTACTTACTTACTTACTTACTTACTTACTTACTTACTTACTTACTTACTTACTTACTTACTTACTTACTTACTTACTTACTTTACTTACTTACTTACTTACTTACTTACTTACTTACTTACTTACTTACTTACTTACTTACTTACTTACTTCTTACTTACTTACTTACTTACTTACTTACTTACTTACTTACTTACTTACTTACTTACTTACTTACTTACTTACTTACTTACTTACTTACTTACTTACTTACTTACTTACTTACTTACTTACTTACTACTTACTTACTTACTTACTTACTTACTTACTTACTTACTTACTTACTTACTTACTTACTACTTACTTACTTACTTACTTACTTACTTACTTACTTACTTACTTACTTACTTACTTACTTACTTACTTACTTACTTACTTACTTACTTACTTACTTACTTACTTACTTACTTACTTACTTACTTACTTACTTACTTACTTACTTACTTACTTACTTACTTACTTACTTACTTACTTACTTACTTACTTACTTACTTACTTACTTACTTACTTACTTACTTACTTACTTACTTACTTACTTACTTACTTACTTACTTACTTACTTACTTACTTACTTACTTACTTACTTACTTACTTACTTACTTACTTACTTACTTACTTACTTACTTACTTACTTACTTACTTACTTACTTACTTTACTTACTTACTTACTTACTTACTTACTTACTTACTTACTTACTTACTTACTTACTACTTACTTACTTACTTACTTACTTACTTACTTACTTACTTACTTACTTACTACTTACTTACTTACTTACTTACTTACTTACTTACTTACTTACTTACTTACTTACTTACTTACTTACTTACTTACTTACTTACTTACTTACTTACTTACTTACTTACTTACTACTTACTTACTTACTTACTTACTTACTTACTTACTTACTTACTTACTTACTTACTTACTTACTTACTTACTTACTTACTTACTTACTTACTTACTTACTTACTTACTTACTTACTTACTTACTTACTTACTTACTTACTACTTACTTACTTACTTACTTACTTACTTACTTACTTACTTACTTACTTACTTACTTACTTACTTACTTACCTTACTTACTTACTTACTTACTTACTTACTTACTTACTTACTTACTTACTTTACTTACTTACTACTTACTTACTTACTTACTTACTTACTTACTTACTTACTTACTTACTTACTTACTTACTTACTTACTTATTTTATATAAATAGATCTCCTTTTAAACTGAATTCTAGTTTTCAAAATTTTTATATTTTTTTGTAAAATTTTTCAGAATCTTAAACAATTTTAAAAATCAAATATTTTTAACAGGATTTTAATTCCATATCTTTTCAGATGCCTGTCTTGAGATTGTAAAATGAAAATGTAAGTACTTTTTTTAAAATTTTTTAAATCTACGTTTATATTGCAAAGTTTTGTAAAGGTTTTTATTTCAAATTAGATAAATGTAATGAAATACGTTTGGAATGGTTAAACTTAGTAAATTTAGAGTAGATTTACAGTTTATATTTTTGTAAATTGAAAAGATATTCTTTTTTAAATTTGATTTATATTAAACCTATGAAGCAATTGGTCTAATGTGATAAAAAGATCTTAACGCTTTTGACAGCTGTCAAACATAGATGACAATCTTTTGTTGGGTAGTTCCAAGGAGAAGTTCTTATTACAGTATGAACGTTATTAAGCTAATTTCAAAATATCAATTAGCTTTATTACGATAAGGGGAAAACCAATCTTTCAATCAAACAATATTAAAAAATATTCAAAGGAGTTTTGAAATTCAATATTCTAAAAGCCAAGATCCTTCTCTATGATAATTTCAATATTAAATTTCCCATAAACCCCATTAAATGATAATATTAATTAGATAGATTAAGATAAGTATTTAAATATTAACTTTTATAGCAATCCAACTTCAAAGGAGTTTTGAAATTCGATTTTTCTAAAAGCTTAGATCCTCCTCTGTGATAATTTCATTATTAAATTTATAACAAAAAACCGTTAGCAAATAAGATATGTACTTGTATATTACAATTGATTTGCTGGTTCTACTATTTTAATGCCCTTAAAATTAATATAATTGAAACAATTTCTTAACACACCACTAACTGCCACTCTAAGTAGGACACTAAATATGCGACCAAAATCGTTTAAGGTATAGAAAAGCATACTAACCGCGTTTTTTATTAGTTTGTCATAATATTTTAATCGATATTTACTTACAACTTTACTCTCTACATGTTTAAATAAAACAATTGAAACGGAAAAATAAATATTTAATACACAAAAGACATATTATTTTGTTACCGTTAACTGTGTCTGGGACTAGATGTCCTTTATAATGTTTTGGTTTTTTTTTTTTGGGGGTATATTTTTTGAGTGACTTTAACTCCAAACATGTGTTCACAATTATCACCACAAAAAACAACTGAAAAGAACACAATATTATTTTAGTGCATTAATGTTATTAGCCTTAACCACCTTTGTATAAATTGTATAAATATTAGAAAATGTCAAAACAGTGGGAGAGAAAAGTTTTCAAACACATAGTAATTAAAACAAAATGGCTTTAATTAAACGTATTCATTTGAAAAAAGATCTCAGTTACAAAGTATTAGTATTTTGACTCTTTTTCTTTCGACAGTTTGTAAAAGTTTAAACTTTTTAATAAACTTATTTAGTATGCTATAGTAATACTTTTAACTCTCACTGTATGTTTTGTATATATATTTCTAAAATTGAACTAAATACTTTGTCCTGTCCAAACAATATGTACACGTCAAAAGAAGTTGTTTATACATATGTGTGATTTGTTTCACACATAACAAATAGGGTTTTAGCCATCTCGAAATCCTTTAGTTCCAGAAATTTCTAAAAAGGGGGGAAATCTGAATATACTCTACAAAAAATAATTTAAATATCTCGATCCTTTGAAACTATTTTACTAAACTCTCTTTTACTTTTTCTCGATCGGTTTATTGTTTACTTTCTAAGCGAAGACTTGCACCAATAAAATTCTTTGGCGTTGACGAAGCTTATCTCTTACCTTGGGGTGAATTGGGGAATTTAGAAACAAAATAACTGGTCATTTTCTTATGATCTATTTTTGATAAAACTTTGCAGAACTTTGAACGACTTATAGCAAAGTTTTGTAGTTTTGAATATGGTCTTTAAAGTACTACTAAGACAAGATCAGAACCACCCGAAATAGTTCAAAATTTTAAATATTCTCAATTTATCAGAGTCTACACACATTTGAGGGTAGATCTGTGTTGCCGATCTTCTCAAATATAGTTGACTTGTTGCCATAAACGAACAACTGGAGGAAAAACCTTAAATAGGGGATCGGAGGAGATGGAAAGTTAATAAACCTTTGCAGAACTAAAAACTACTTATACCAGACTTTTGTAGTTTTGAATTTAGTCTTTATTGACCTACTAAGCCAAGACCAGAATCGCCCGAATTAGATCCCAATAAATATCGAATAGTCTTCTACTGATCGATTCAGCTAGCTGTCGAGTCCTTGTCTTATTGGAATCACAATACCTACTGATCTTGATCAAAAAAATTTTTTTAACATGAACTATACCAGACGGATAAGGGGACTATGTGGCTAGTAAACCTAATGATCTAGGGGAAAGATACTTTATCGGGCACTAAGATAAAGGTTGCATTATCGAAGTTTTTTCCACGTTCTTTGATATTATTATAGTCCAGGGTAGAAAGGTTTTACGGGAAACCACACTTTTTTTGGTCGATTCTATGATCAGATATCTATCTAGTTAGAAGCTCATATAATTCGGCTCATAATGATTGAAATTCCGCTTTTTAAAGTTATAACATTTGGAGTTAAAAAATAATGCCGATTTTGAGGCTATCTAGAGTCCCAAACTGGTACTACGCGAACCATTAGCCTGCAAATATCGTTAGCTAGGACTTTATTCATAATCCCTAGTATAATTCCAATCTGAACTATCTGATTAAAAACTTTCAATTAAGAAAACGAAGGTATACTAAATAAAGTTCCGGTTACATTGATATTTGTTCTTCATTCTCTTTCTAATTCCCAAAGTTTTGAAGTTACTTTTCCTCTTACTATCCAAACTTTCAGTGAAAACCCTTAATTTTATTAATTGCTTATTAACTATTTAAACCAACGCCGACAGTAGGGTACCTCTTTCAACGTTGCCTAGTACTTATTCTAGTTTATTTATTGTTTGCATTTAAGTGTGTGTCTAGAAAAAAGTATGAAGGGAGAAAAAGAATACTACATTTTTATATTAACAAATATTTAATGTTATTACAAAATAATGAGCGACCATAAGGTTACAACTAAAACCATGAAAAATCAAATGTGCTCAACACGCATTCATAAACAACAAAATGACTAATTGACTGACTAACGAACGAATAAAGTGACTGTAAAAGGACTCTTTTTTTGTTTGTTACAATATACAACCACGAAGACACAACAATATTTTTTATCTAATTCAGTTCAAATGAAACTTTTCAAGCGTATAGTATGGTGATTTGTTTGTTTATTATTTCTCTTAATACAAATTAAGAAAAAAAAACTCCCGGTTAATTATAATAGTGATTTAATTTCGAATTATTAAAGGAAATAAAGTGCAGTGACATGTTATTTAACCGATTATAAATTTAACATAATTTAACGGTTTTTCTTATATAAATTGGAATTTGGTTTCAAAATTCTAGTGCGTTTAAATGTTTTTAAAAGATGGCTTTAATAGCTCATCGTATGATGTTACGTTCGCGTTCTCGTCCTGCTCCTTCGGCGCATCAACAATTAGTCTCTAATAAAGTTGGAGTATTACTTGTACCTTCTTTAGCGGACTATTATAATGACACAAATTTAGGTCAAACTCAAGCCTCTAAGCAGCCGGGAACTGCTGCTAATACAACACAAAATCAAATTGAATTATCTCTAAATGTAGGTATTATGTTAAACGTCAATATTTTATATAGTAATAGAAAAAACATAAAAGAAAGTCGTTTTAGCTAGTTATTACTGTAAAAATTGATTTATGTTTTGTGGTGTAAATGTATCAGCACTTCAAAGATTCTATGTTGGAAATAGTAGGCCAACTATCGAAAAACACATTAAGCACCTACTGCAAAAATCTATGTTAAGAACAATTTTGTGCTGCAAGGAAAAAGTGGATAAGTCGTTTTTATGCTTTATTACATAATATTGCACTTTTACATTGTAGACAAAGAATTTAAACTTTAAAGATGTTATTAATAGTCATATAAATGGACTAGACTAGAGACTAGATTATAGACTAGACTATATACTAGACTATAGAATAGACTATATACTAGACTATATACTAGACTATAGAATAGACTATAGACTAAACTATAGATTAGATTATGGCTAGACTATAGACTAGACTATAGGACTAGGACTATAGACTAGACTATAGACTAGACTATAGACTAGACTATAGACTAGACTATAGACTAGACTATAGACTAGACTATAGACTAGACTATAGACTAATAGACTAGACTATAGACTAGACTATAGACTAGGACTATAGACTAGACTATAGACTAGACTATAGACTAGACTATGACTAGAACTATAGACTAGACTATAGCCTAGCTATAGACTAGACTATAGACAGACTATAGACTAGACTATAGACTAGACTATAGACTAGACTATAGACTAGGACTATAATAGGACTAGACTAGTAGACTAGACTATAGACTAGACTATACGAACTAGACTATAGATGACATAGACTCCGACTATAGACTAGACTAGACTAGACTAAGACTAATAGACTAGACTATAGACTAGACTATAGACTAGGACTATAGACTAGACTATAGACTAGACTATAGACTAGACTATAGGACTAGACTATAGACTAGAACTATAGACTAGACTATAGACTAGACTATAGACTAGACTATAGAATGACTAGACTAGACTAGACTAGACCTATAGACTAGACTATAGACTAGACTATAGACTAGACTATAGACTAGACTATAGACTAGACATTAGACTAGACTATAGACTAGACTATAGACTAGACTATAGACTAGACTATAGAGACTATAGACTAGACTATAGACTAGACTATAGACTAGACTATAGACTAGACTATAGACTAGACTATAGACTAGACTATAGACTAGACTATAGACTAGACTATAGACTAGACTATAGACTAGACTATAGACTAGACTATAGACTAGACTATAGACTAGACTATAGACTAGACTATAGACTAGACTATAGACTAGACTATAGACTAGACTATAGACTAGACTATAGACTAGACTATAGACTAGACTATAGACTAGACTATAGACTAGACTATAGACTAGACTATAGACTAGACTATAGACTAGACTATAGACTAGACTATAGACTAGACTATAGACTAGACTATAGACTAGACTATAGACTAGACTATAGACTAGACTATAGACTAGACTATAGACTAGACTATAGACTAGACTATAGACTAGACTATAGACTAGACTATAGACTAGACTATAGACTAGACTATAGACTAGACTATAGACTAGACTATAGACTAGACTATAGACTAGACTATAGACTAGACTATAGACTAGACTATAGACTAGACTATAGACTAGACTATAGACTAGACTATAGACTAGACTATAGACTAGACTATAGACTAGACTATAGACTAGACTATAGACTAGACTATAGATTAGACTATAGACTAGACTATAGACTAGACTATAGACTAGACTATAGACTGGACTATAGACTAGACTATAGACTAAACTATATACATGATTATAGACTAGACTTTGGACTATTACTGTTACGTTTTCGCTTATTATAACAAAAACGTGTCCTTTTTCTTTTGTTTCATAAAAAGGCTTTCCTTTCCGAAACATTTTTTCCTTAGTGATAAAACATGCAACAGATTTCCATCCTAATTAAAACTTTAAAAGCATTTATTTAAATTTTAAACTAACAGCTATGTATTTACATTACAAAAGAAACAGCTTTTTCAGTGCTTAATTTAGCAACTGTTTGCCATATGTAACCAATAATCAAAAACATATGTTGCTAAAAAGCTTGTTATTCAACTAACATTACAACATGTGTTAACAGAAAAAGCTTTTTTATTTGCGAACAAGTTTAGATGTATTTAAAAGGACAAAAGCTTTTAAGGAGAGTTAAAAGAAAATATTTCGTTACTAATATTAGCAATTATTTTTAGTCATTACAGTACACGGTAGAAAATATAGGGAAGAGTTTAAAAAAAGAGAAAGAATGGTGAGAGAAAATCTTTAAGAAAACAAAATTTAGTTAGAAATTTATTCGTAATATAAAATGATTATTAAATATAAAATATTGAACAAAATAAAACATTTTGAAAAATTTTAAATGAATTTTTTGTGAAAAATTAAATTTTACTAATAAATTGGTCCTTTCTGTAAGAAATTACATTTTTGGTCAAAAGTTTTTTAGTGAAAAAAAAAATGTAATTTCCTGTTAAAAATTCAATTGAAACTTCGGCGAGAAAAGTAAGTTTGTTGAAAGTGCAATTTTTTAGTAAAAAAATATAAATTTTTGTAAAAAATTATTTAAAAGATATGTAATTTTGAATTTGCACTTTTTAGTGAAAGTGCACTTTTTAGTTAAAATGTGTTTTTAATAAATGCAATTTTTAATAAAAAATGCACTTTTTAGTCGAAGTGTACTTTTTAGTCAAAATGCTCTAGTTAGCAATTTTTTTTTTTTTTTGGTAAAAATGTAAAATTTTTTACTTTGCACTTTTTAGTAAAAGTGCACTATAGAATGCAATTTTAAGGGAAAATTAAATTTTGGGTGAAAAATTTAATTTTTGGTAACTATGAAGAAAAAATGCTTTTCCTATGAAAATGCACTTTTCGGTGAAACTTTCATTTTTAAATGAAAATGCAATTTAGGTTAAAAAAATCGAACTTATTTTTTTTAAAAAACTCTCATTAAAATTTAAAACACTTAATCCTTTGCCAACTCTGTCTTCGATGTCACGAATTCTATATGAAATAAACCAGAATAGTTTTAGGTCCTGTATTAATATAAATTTGCGTGAGAATTAGCAATCTCTGAAAATCAAAGAGAGTCCACGTCCTGCTCATAAATTCTCACCCACACTCTAGCAAAGTGTTATTGTTTATTTTCACATTACACACGTTATTCGGTACTAAAATGTGAGAAAAACACATGAAACATGGGAAAACGAAGAAAAGAAAACATAGAGAGAAAAGTAAAAATTACTAAAACAGTAGCAACAACTACAACAATAACAGCAGCTAAATGGTGCTGCTACTGCTGTTTATATGAATGTTGTAATAGGACTAAAAGGTTATAGCGTGCCATTTTTATTTTGTGCCGTTTTTACTGCAATCTTTTTTAGTATTATTTTGCTTGCTGTTTTTTGTTGTTGTTGTTGTTGTAGGATTTTTTACACTTCGGCACACGGAAACACGACATGTCCCAGAACGTCCATGTACATTGTATACTTTAGTTGGTTGTAGGTTGTTTTTATTATTATTATTGTTGTTGTTATTGTAAGCAATATGTGCTAATATGTTTGAGTGTGTATTTTTGCTGGTTTTTCTTATTTTTGCTGAGAGAAGAAGAATTATAATGAAAAAAAAAGGTACAAGTATGTTGGCAGCAAGGTTTTTTGTTGTTGTCTTTGTTGCTGTTGTAGTTGAAATCTAAAAAGCAGGACAAAATGTTAAAATCGTTTCCACATTTGGCCAGTCAGTCGTGTTTTTGTTGTTCGTGCTTGTCGTCGTTGTGTTGTAAGCTGGAAATAAAATTTATATATTTTTTAATTTTTTCAAAATATTTTTTTTTTACAAATTGAAGTTTTTACTTAAAGCCTATTTAAAACAAAAGTGAAAGAAAATTACATGCATATATGTAATTAAATAATGTAAAATTGTTGTTGTATATAACAACTATTTGTGTGTGTTAGTGTAACAAAAGAAAAAAAATTGTCAAGAAAAATATAAAAAGTGCAATTTAAGGCAAATAAAATAAATATTCTTTGGCTGTTACAATTATAGTCCCCTAGTTTGTGTTGCTGTTTCTGTTCATTTTATAAATTTTTACTGCCACTTAGACGTATGAGTGTTAAACAATGTCAGTGTTAAATAAATCACTTATACGCCGTGTGTGATATATTATTTTCAAGGAGATTTGAGAAAAGAAAATGCTTTTGCCTGTGTGTTAAATTATTAATTAAATTTCTTATTTCTATAATAATTGCTCTAAGGAAATTTATAATAATAATCATAATAAAAAAAACCTATAAAGAAAAAATAACTATAATTATACTAAAACCAGCTGCATATAATATAAATCAAAATGTAAATAAAATCACACCCTTTTAATGGTCACATCACTTTAAGAAATACAAAAATAATAAAAAAAATGAAAAGGTGCAAATGTTTTACCACCAATCATGTTAAAAACACTACATATTTAAAATAAATTTTATTGGTTATATGTTTTCAAAATGTGTCTATAAAGTAATAAAATTTTAGCAAAAATAAACAGTGAAATAGCAAATTAATTTTAACGTATAATAATCATGAATATTTTATAATAAAATAAGTATGCAAACCTTAATGTTTTCCTTTTACACATTATTTATAGTTCATTAGTTTTCTTTTGTACTTTGATTATATTCTTTACTACCTACAACGATTTATTGTTCTCTTTTTTTACACCTGCATATGAATTTATATATATTTTTTGCGAAAATCGTTTGGATATTACATATTTACTAAAGGAGGGTTGTTTGAAAAGTTTAAGGCGTTAGAATTTCCAGATATTAAAGTTAAGCATGAATGAACATATGAAAATATTTAAAATGTTATTGAGTTTTTATAACAAATCTTTATTTAAATATTTAAGCAATTTATTGACGGAAACCTGATCTTTACGGGTTGAAAATTAAGATCATATTACAAATTTCAATTAATTGTCTTAAAAGTTTAAGTGAAGTTTTGAAACTTCCTTCTAATTCTACAGTTTTATGAAATCAATCTGCCTTACCACAAACTACTTTATCACAAAAAGAACAAGAAGAGAACTAGAGAAATCTGGTACCCTTTAATCAATTTAAATGTCTGAACTAGAACTGAACTAGAACTGAGCTAGAACTGAACTAGAACTGAACTTCTAGTTCTTCTAGAAACATAATCTTATCAGCACGTCCTCTATAATACGAACCACGTTAAACTGACCGTTTAGAAATTATATTCGAAATAAGTTTTTCGTTTACCCTCTTAATAAAATACATTACATTTCAGAATATGTATGTATGTATTTACAAAACCTACAAATGTATGAAAATTTTATTGTTAATTGTCTCCATATAGCCTTGAATGTGAGTGAACGAATGTGTGTTGTTTTGTAGATGAATGGCAACATTCACAAGAAATCAAATAAATCAGCGTAATGTTAAAAACATGTATGTATGTAAAACAATAACAGAAACAACAACAAGATTAACTGTTCTCAAAACAATAACAATAAAAATTACATGCAATGACAACAAAAATAATATTCACATATAAAAAGAACAACAAATTGCATGAGCAAACTACTACTACTACAAGCTAATAACAATAACCATAACAATAACAATAACAACAGCAATAACAACAACAAAAAAAAACTACAATAATTGTGATTGATGAACTACTCAAACATGTAAAAACACACTTTCTCATACATACACACATGTTACATTTAATGAGAGATGTATGTATGTTGGCGAAAGAGTATAAATATAAATAAGTTTGAGTATTAGGAAAATAATGAAAAAATAACAACAATAGCAACAAAAGTTTAGTGTTTACTTTAATTCCTTGCTTTAATTTGAATTGAGAGTCATATGGTAAAAAGCTACAAATAACAACAACAATGTGATTACCTTTTTATGTGCAAATATTAAAGCAAATTACAAATGCATGTTTTCTTTTAGTAGGTATTAGTGTAAATTAACATCCTTACATGTATACAAATATTTATGTACGAAGGATTTTATTGATTACTACAATAATAATGCCTACTTGTGTTGGCTTCCAGTTTCCGGCCTTTGTTAATAAAACAATTTAAAAATTCAATGCCTTTTAAAAAGCATTTTAACCCAAAAGTACTTGTAAATATTTGATCTAAACTTAAGCCTTATTATCTTGTATAATCATAATTTCTATCTTTTTTAATCTTTTTGTTTTTTCGTTAAAATTTTTTAATTTACAGCCTTTTTGCTGTAATTTTAGTTTAATTTCGGCTTGCTTGTTTGTGTGTGTTTCTCTGTTCATACTTTGGTAAATACATTCCTCATCTATTTTAATCTAAAATTGTATTTAGATACGGTCAAGGCTGTTGTATAATTTTGGTTAGATTTTTGAATAACCAGATGTTGTTCATGTTTGTATTTTTTCTGTTTTTCAATTTTTTTCATCTTCTATTATTTTGCAACAATGCTAAATGCGAGTCAAGTAAATAGATTTTGAAATATATTAAAACTATAACCGCTTACAAACACTCGAGCAAACAGACGCAAACAAACACATTTAATATCTAACAAATTTAATATATATTTAGCTTTTCATAACCCTGCTTAAATGCCAGTTATTTTACACTCTAGTAACTGGAGTGTAGTATAGTATAAATGCAAATACAGTGAAGATAAAATAAAAGCATTCTGATCTGGTTCAGTTCTAGTTCAGTTCAAGTTCAGTTCAAGTTCAGTTCAAGTTCAGTTCAAGTTCAGTTCAAGTTCAGTTCAAGTTCAGTTCAAGTTCAGTTCAAGTTCAGTTCAAGTTCAGTTCAAGTTCAGTTCAAGTTCAGTTCAAGTTCAGTTCAAGTTCAGTTCAAGTTCAGTTCAAGTTCAGTTCAAGTTCAGTTCAAGTTCAGTTCAAGTTCAGTTCAAGTTCAGTTCAAGTTCAGTTCAAGTTCAGTTCAAGTTCAGTTCAAGTTCAGTTCAAGTTCAGTTCAAGTTCAGTTCAAGTTCAGTTCAAGTTCAGTTCAAGTTCAGTTCAAGTTCAGTTCAAGTTCAGTTCAGTTCTAGTTCAGTTCTAGTTCAGTTCTAGTTCAGTTCTAGTTCAGTTCTAGTTCAGTTCTAGTTCAGTTCTAGTTCAGTTCTAGTTCAGTTCTAGTTCAGTTCTAGTTCAGTTCTAGTTCAGTTCTAGTTCAGTTCTAGTTCAGTTCTAGTTCAGTTCTAGTTCAGTTCTAGTTCAGTTCTAGTTCAGTTCTAGTTCAGTTCTAGTTCAGTTCTAGTTCAGTTCTAGTTCAGTTCTAGTTCAGTTCTAGTTCAGTTCTAGTTCAGTTCTAGTTCAGTTCTAGTTCAGTTCTAGTTCAGTTCTAGTTCAGTTCTAGTTCAGTTCTAGTTCAGTTCTAGTTCAGTTCTAGTTCAGTTCTAGTTCAGTTCTAGTTCAGTTCTAGTTCAGTTCTAGTTCAGTTCTAGTTCAGTTCTAGTTCAGTTCTAGTTCAGTTCTAGTTCAGTTCTAGTTCAGTTCTAGTTCAGTTCTAGTTCAGTTCTAGTTCAGTTCTAGTTCAGTTCTAGTTCAGTTCTAGTTCAGTTCTAGTTCAGTTCTAGTTCAGTTCTAGTTCAGTTCTAGTTCAGTTCTAGTTCAGTTCTAGTTCAGTTCTAGTTCAGTTCTAGTTCAGTTCTAGTTCAGTTCTAGTTCAGTTCTAGTTCAGTTCTAGTTCAGTTCTAGTTCAGTTCTAGTTCAGTTCTAGTTCAGTTCTAGTTCAGTTCTAGTTCAGTTCTAGTTCAGTTCTAGTTCAGTTCTAGTTCAGTTCTAGTTCAGTAGTTCAGTTCTAGTTCAGTTCTAGTTCAGTTCTAGTTCAGTTCTAGTTCAGTTCTAGTTCAGTTCTAGTTCAGTTCTAGTTCAGTTCTAGTTCAGTTCTAGTTCAGTTCTAGTTCAGTTCTAGTTCAGTTCTAGTTCAGTTCTAGTTCAGTTCTAGTTCAGTTCTAGTTCAGTTCTAGTTCAGTTCTAGTTCAGTTCTAGTTCAGTTCTAGTTCAGTTCTAGTTCAGTTCTAGTTCAGTTCTAGTTCAGTTCTAGTTCAGTTCTAGTTCAGTTCTAGTTCAGTTCTAGTTCAGTTCTAGTTCAGTTCTAGTTCAGTTCTAGTTCAGTTCTAGTTCAGTTCTAGTTCAGTTCTAGTTCATTTCTAGTTCAGTTCTAGTTCAGTTCTAGTTCAGTTCTAGTTCAGTTCTAGTTCAGTTCTAGTTCAGTTCTAGTTCAGTTCTAGTTCTAGTTCATTCTATTTCAGTTCTAGTTCAGTTCTAGTTCAGTTCTAGTTCAGTCTAGTTCAGTTCTAGTTCAGTCTAGTTCAGTTCTAGTTCAGTCTAGTTCAGTTCTAGTTCAGTTCTAGTTCAGTTCTAGTTCAGTTCTAGTTCAGTTCTAGTTCAGTTCTAGTTCAGTTCTAGTTCAGTTCTAGTTCAGTTCTAGTTCAGTTCTAGTTCAGTTCTAGTTCAGTTCTAGTTCAGTTCTAGTTCAGTTCTAGTTCAGTTCTAGTTCAGTTCTAGTTCAGTTCTAGTTCAGTTCTAGTTCAGTTCTAGTTCAGTTCTAGTTCAGTTCTAGTTCAGTTCTAGTTCAGTTCTAGTTCAGTTCTAGTTCAGTTCTAGTTCAGTTCTAGTTCAGTTCTAGTTCAGTTCTAGTTCAGTTCTAGTTCAGTTCTAGTTCAGTTCTAGTTCAGTTCTAGTTCTACTTCTAGTTCAGTTCTAGTTCAGTTCTAGTTCAGTTCTAGTTCAGTTCTAGTTCAGTTCTAGCTCAGTTCTAGTTCAGTTCTAGTTCAGTTCTAGTTCAGTTCTAGTTCAGTTCTAGTTCAGTTCTAGTTCAGTTCTAGTTCAGTTCTAGTTCAGTTCTAGTTCAGTTCTAGTTCAGTTCTAGTTCAGTTCTAGTTCAGTTCTAGTTCAGTTCTAGTTCAGTTCTAGTTCAGTTCTATTTCAGTTCTAGTTCAGTTCTAGTTCAGTTCTAGTTCAGTTCTAGTTCAGTTCTA